>NW_026601021.1:0-35000 GCF_029448725.1 Salvelinus fontinalis
TCATTTAGCCCATATGTAATTACCCGACTGTATTCCACAAATCAATGAGAGAATATCCAGACATACAGTCAATCAGCAAATGTACCCATTGCTGTTTAGGAAAACAAAACAAAAAGAGTACAAAATAATAATATGTTTTGCCCTGATGCTTTTGAACTCGAATAACAGGAAGTAGGAAGATATTGTAAAGGAACACTATACTTTTCAAGCACAATTATCCTGGTCACAGTTCTATAGTGAGAGGCTGTACTGTGTGACTATCCTGGTCACAGGTCTATAGTGAGAGGCTGTACTGTGTGATTATCCTGGTCACAGGTCTATAGTGAGAGGCTGTACTGTGTGATTATCCTGGTCACAGGTCTATAGTGAGAGGCTGTACTGTGTGATTATCCTGGTCACAGGTCTATAGTGAGAGGCTGTACTGTGTGACTATCCTGGTCACAGTTCTATAGTGAGAGGCTGTACTGTGTGACTATCCTGGTCACAGGTCTATAGTGAGAGGCTGTACTGTGTGACTATCCTGGTCACAGTTCTATAGTGAGAGGCTGTACTGTGTGACTATCCTGGTCACAGTTCTATAGTGAGAGGCTGGACTGTGTGACTATCCTGGTCACAGTTCCATAGTGAGTGTGTGTGTGTGTGTGTGTGTGTGTGTGTGTGTGTGTGTGTGTGTGTGTGTGTGTGTGTGTGTGTGTGTGTGTGTGTGTGTGTGTGTGTGTGTGTGTGTGTGTGTGCGTGTGCGTGTGTGCGTTTAGTGTGTGTGTGTGTGTGTGTGTGTGTAGGGCTGTACAGTACCGGTATTAAACTGGCAGGTCTGGCCTAGGTGTTAGACTAGAAGGTCTACGTGTTAGACTAGAAGGTCTGATCTAGGTGTTAGCCTAGAATGTCTGATCTAGGTGTTAGACTAGAAGATCTAGGTGTTAGACTAGAAGATCTAGGTGTTAGACTAGAAGTTTGTGACCCAGCATTGTGAGGCTGTCAGTGATGAACAATTCTTAAGTAAATCTACTTTAAAGTACTGCTTCAGTAGTTTTTAAATTTACCGTTACATTTTTGACAAATTTTACTTTTACTTCACTAAGTTTCTAAGGAAAATAATATACTTTTTACTGCATACATTTTACCTGACACCCAAAAGTACTTGTTACATTTTGAATGCTTAGTGTCGGAGAATTGGAGATTTGGAGATTTGGAGTTTTGGAGTTTTGGAGTGTCTGAGTGTTGGAGTGTCTGAGTGTCGGAGTGTCTGAGTGATGGAGTGTCGGAGTGGTGGAGTGTCGGAGTGGTGGAGTGGTGGAGTGTCGGAGTGGTGGAGTGTCGGAGTGGTGGAGTGTCGGAGTGTCTGAGTGATGGAGTGTTGGAGTATTGGAGAGATGGAGTGTCTGAGTGCTGGAGTATTGGAGTGTTGGAGTGTCTGAGTGTCTGAGTGTCTGTTTGTCTGAGTGTCTGAGTGTCTGAGTGTTGGAGTGTCTGAGTATTGGAGTGTCGGAGTATTGGAGTATTGGAGTATTGGAGAATTGGAGTGTTTTAGTATTGGAGAATTGGAGTTTTGGAGTGTTGGAGTATTGGAGAGATGGAGTGTTGGAGTATTGGGGTGTTGGAGTATTGGAGTGTTGGAGTGTTGGAGTATTGGGGTGTTGGAGTATTGGAGTGTTGGAGTATTGGAGTATTGAAGTGTTGGAGTGTTGGGGTATTGGAGTGTTTTGGTATTGGAGTATTGGAGTTTTGGAGTGTTGGAGTATTGGAGAGATGGAGTGTTGGAGTATTGGGGTGTTGGAGTATTGGAGTGTTGGAGTATTGGAGTATTGAAGTGTTGGAGTGTTGGGGTATTGGAGTGTTTTGGTATTGGAGTATTGGAGTTTTGGAGTGTTGGAGTATTGGAGAGATGGAGTATTGGAGAGATGGAGTGTTTGAGTATTGGGGTGTTGGAGTATTGGGGTGTTGGAGTGTTGGAGTATTGGAGTGTTGGAGTGTTGGAGTGTTGGAGTGTTGGAGTGTTGGGGTATTGGAGTGTTTTGGTATTGGAGTATTGGAGTATTGGAGTATTGGAGTGTTGGAGTATTGGAGTATTGGAGAATTGGAGTGTTTTAGTATTGGAGTGTCTGAGTGTCTGAGTGTCTGAGTGTCTGAGTGTCTGAGTGTCTGAGTGTCTGAGTGTCTGAGTGTCTGAGTGTCTGAGTGTCTGAGTGTCTGAGTGTCGGAGTGTCGGAGTGTCGGAGTGTCGGAGTGTCGGAGTGTCGGAGTGTCGGAGTGTCGGAGTGTCGGAGTGTCTGAGTGTCTGAGTGTCTGAGTGTCTGAGTGTCTGAGTGTCTGAGTGTCTGAGTGTCTGAGTGTCTGAGTGTCTGAGTGTCTGAGTGTCTGAGTGTCGGAGTGTCGGAGTGTCGGAGTGTCGGAGTGTCGGAGTGTCGGAGTGTCGGAGTGTCGGAGTGTCGGAGTGTCTGAGTGTCTGAGTGTCTGAGTGTCTGAGTGTCTGAGTGTCTGAGTGTCTGAGTGTCTGAGTGTCTGAGTGTCTGAGTGTCTGAGTGTCGGAGTGTCGGAGTGTCGGAGTGTCGGAGTGTCGGAGTGTCGGAGTGTCGGAGTGTCGGAGTGTCGGAGTGTCGGAGTGTCTGAGTGTCTGAGTGTCTGAGTGTCTGAGTGTCTGAGTGTCTGAGTGTCTGAGTGTCTGAGTGTCTGAGTGTCTGAGTGTCTGAGTGTCTGAGTGTCTGAGTGTCTGAGTGTCGGAGTGTCGGAGTGTCTGAGTGTCTGAGTGTCTGAGTGTCTGAGTGTCTGAGTGTCTGAGTGTCTGAGTGTCTGAGTGTCTGAGTGTCTGAGTGTCTGAGTGTCGGAGTGTCGGAGTGTCGGAGTGTCGGAGTGTCGGAGTGTCGGAGTGTCGGAGTGTCGGAGTGTCGGAGTGTCGGAGTGTCGGAGTGTCGGAGTGTCGGAGTGTCGGAGTGTCGGAGTGTCGGAGTGTCGGAGTGTCGGAGTGTCGGAGTGTCTGAGTGTCTGAGTGTCTGAGTGTCTGAGTGTCTGAGTGTCTGAGTGTCTGAGTGTCGGAGTGTCGGAGTGTCGGAGTGTCGGAGTGTCGGAGTGTCGGAGTGTCGGAGTGTCGGAGTGTCGGAGTGTCGGAGTGTCGGAGTGTCGGAGTGTCTGAGTGTCGGAGTGTCGGAGTGTCGGAGTGTCGGAGTGTCGGAGTGTCGGAGTGTCTGAGTGTCTGAGTGTCTGAGTGTCTGAGTGCTGGAGTGTCTGAGTGCTGGAGTATTGGAGTGTCGGAGTGTCGGAGTGTCGGAGTATCGGGGTGTCGGAGTATCGGAGTGTCGGAGTATCGGAGAGATGGAGTATTGGGGTATTGGGGTGTTGGAGTATTGGAGTGTTGGAGTGTTGGAGTGTTGGGGTATTGGAGTGTTGGAGTGTTGGGGTATTGGAGTGTTTTGGTATTGGAGTATTGGAGTATTGGAGTGTTGGAGTATTGGAGTATTGGAGAATTGGAGTGTTTTAGTATTGGAGTATTGGAGTGTTGGAGTGTTGGAGTATTGGAGTATTGGAGTATTGGAGTGTTGGAGTATTGGAGTATTGGAGTGATGGAGTGTTGGGGTGTTGGAGTGTTGGAGTGTTGGAGTATTGGAGTGTTGGAGAGTTGAAGTGTTGGAGTGTTGGAGTGTTGGAGTGTTTAGTATTGGAGTGTTGGAGTATTGGAGTATTGGAGTGTTGGAGTATTGGAGTGTTGGAGAATTGGAGTGTTTTAGTGTTGGAGTGTTGGAGTATTGGAGAATTGGAGTGTTTTAGTGTTGGAGTGTTGGAGTATCGGAGTATTGCAGTGTTGGAGTATTGGAGTGTTGGAGAATTGGAGTGTTTTAGTGTTGGAGTGTTGGAGTATTGGAGAATTGGAGTGTTTTAGTGTTGGAGTGTTGGAGTATCGGAGTATTGCAGTGTTGGAGAGTTGAAGTGTTTTAGTATTGGAGTGTTGGAGTGGTGGAGGGTTGGAGTATTGGAGTATTGGAGTGTTGGAGTGTTGGAGTGATGACGTGTTGGAGTGTTGGAGTATTGGAGTGTTGGAGTATTGGAGTGTTGGAGTGTTGGAGAGTTGAAGTGTTGGAGTGTTGGAGTGATGGAGTGTCTGAGTATTGGAGTGTTGGAGTGTCTGAGTGTCTGAGTGTCTGAGTGCTGGAGTGTCGGAGTGTCGGAGTGTCGGAGAATTGGAGAGATGGAGTGTTGGAGTGTCTGAGTGTTGGAGTGTCTGAGTGTTGGAGTGTCTGAGTGCTGGAGTATTGGAGAGATGGAGTGTTGGAGTGTCTGAGTGTTGGAATGTCTGAGTGTCTGAGTGTCTGAGTGTCTGAGTGTCTGAGTGTCGGAGTGTCGGAGTGTCGGAGTGTCGGAGTGTCGGAGTGTCGGAGTGTCGGAGTGTCGGAGTGTCGGAGTGTCTGAGTGTCTGAGTGTCTGAGTGTCTGAGTGTCTGAGTGTCTGAGTGTCTGAGTGTCTGAGTGTCTGAGTGTCTGAGTGTCTGAGTGTCTGAGTGTCTGAGTGTCTGCGTGCTGGAGTGTCTGAGTGCTGGAGTATTGGAGTGTCGGAGTATCGGAGTGTCGGAGTATCGGGGTGTCGGAGTATCGGAGTGTTGGAGTATCGGAGAGATGGAGTGTTGGAGTATTGGGGTATTGGGGTGTTGGAGTATTGGAGTGTTGGAGTGTTGGAGTGTTGGGGTATTGGAGTGTTGGAGTGTTGGGGTATTGGAGTGTTTTGGTATTGGAGTATTGGAGTATTGGAGTGTTGGAGTATTGGAGTATTGGAGAATTGGAGTGTTTTAGTATTGGAGTATTGGAGTGTTGGAGTGTTGGAGTATTGGAGTATTGGAGTATTGGAGTGTTGGAGTATTGGAGTATTGGAGTGATGGAGTGTTGGGGTGTTGGAGTGTTGGAGTGTTGGAGTATTGGAGTGTTGGAGAGTTGAAGTGTTGGAGTGTTGGAGTGTTGGAGTGTTTAGTATTGGAGTGTTGGAGTATTGGAGTATTGGAGTGTTGGAGTATTGGAGTGTTGGAGAATTGGAGTGTTTTAGTGTTGGAGTGTTGGAGTATTGGAGAATTGGAGTGTTTTAGTGTTGGAGTGTTGGAGTATCGGAGTATTGCAGTGTTGGAGTATTGGAGTGTTGGAGAATTGGAGTGTTTTAGTGTTGGAGTGTTGGAGTATTGGAGAATTGGAGTGTTTTAGTGTTGGAGTGTTGGAGTATCGGAGTATTGCAGTGTTGGAGAGTTGAAGTGTTTTAGTATTGGAGTGTTGGAGTGGTGGAGGGTTGGAGTATTGGAGTATTGGAGTGTTGGAGTGTTGGAGTGATGACGTGTTGGAGTGTTGGAGTATTGGAGTGTTGGAGTATTGGAGTGTTGGAGTGTTGGAGAGTTGAAGTGTTGGAGTGTTGGAGTGATGGAGTGTCTGAGTATTGGAGTGTTGGAGTGTCTGAGTGTCTGAGTGTCTGAGTGCTGGAGTGTCGGAGTGTCGGAGTGTCGGAGAATTGGAGAGATGGAGTGTTGGAGTGTCTGAGTGTTGGAGTGTCTGAGTGTTGGAGTGTCTGAGTGCTGGAGTATTGGAGAGATGGAGTGTTGGAGTGTCTGAGTGTTGGAGTGTCTGAGTATTGGAGTGTCAGAGTATTGGAGTATTGGAGTATTGGAGAATTGGAGTGTTTTAGTATTGGAGTATTGGAGTGTTGGAGTATTGGAGTGTTGGAGTATTGGAGTGTTGGAGTATTGGAGTATTGGAGTGTTGGAGTGTTGGAGTATTGGAGAGATGGAGTGTTGGAGTATTGGGGTGTTGGAGTATTGGGGTGTTGGAGTGTTGGAGTATTGGAGTGTTGGAGTGTTGGAGTGTTGGTGTGTTGGAGTGTTGGGGTATTGGAGTGTTTTGGTATTGGAGTATTGGAGTATTGGAGTGTTGGAGTATTATGAGTATTGGATTATTGGAGAATTGGAGTGTTTTAGTATTGGAGTGTTGGGGTGTTGGAGTGTTGGGGTGTTGGAGTGTTGGAGTGTTGGAGTATTGGAGTGTTGGAGTGTTGGAGAGTTGAAGTGTTGGAGTGTTGGAGTGTTTTAGTATTGGAGTGTTGGGGTGTTGGAGTATTGGAGTATTGGAGTATTGGAGTGTTCAAGTATTGGAGTATTGGAGTGTTGGAGTGTTGGAGAGTTGAAGTGTTGGAGTGGTGGAGTGGTGGAGTGTTGGAGTGGTGGAGTGTTGGAGTGTCCGAGTATTGGAGTATTGGAGTGTTGGAGTGTTGGAGTGTCTGAGTGTTGGATTATTGGAGTGTTGGAGTGTTGGAGTGTCTGAGTATTGGATTATTGGAGTGTTGGAGAGTTGAAGTGTTGGAGTGTTGGAGTGTTGGAGTGTCTGAGTGTTGGAGTGTTGGAGTGTTGGAGAGATGGAGTGTTGGAGTGTTGGAGTATCTGAGTGTTGGAGCATGCCCCTGGCTATCCGGAAATTTAAAAAACAAGAAATGATGCCGTCTGCTTTGCTTGATATAAGTAGTTTGAAATGATATAAGTAAATATTTTTACTAATATATTTTAGCAATTACATTTGCTTTTGATACATTCTTCTAAGGTATATATACTCTACTAAGGTATCTATACTCTACTAAGGCATCTATACTCTACCAAGGTATATATTCTCTACTAAGGTATATATACTCTAATGAGGTATCTATACTCTACTAAGGTATATATACTCTACTAAGGTATATATACTCTACTAAGGTATCTATGCTCTACTAAGGTATATATACTCTACTAAGATATCTCTACTCTACTAAGGTATCTATACTCTACTAAGGTTTATATACTCTACTAAGGTATATATACTCTACTAAGTTATCTACACTCTACCAAGGTATCTATACTCTACTAAGGTATCTATGCTCTACTAAGGTATATATGCTCTACTAAGGTATCTCTACTCTACTAAGGTATATATACTCTACTAAGGTATTTATACTCTACTAAGGTATCTATACTAAGGTATATATACTCTACTAAGGTATCTCTACTCTACTAAGGTATATATACTCTACTAAGGTATCTATACTCTACTAAGGTATCTATACTCTACTCAGGTATCTATACTCTACTAAGGTATATATACTCTACTAAGGTATCTATACTCTACTAAGGTATCTATACTCTACTAAATTATATATACTCTACTATGATATCTATACTCTACTATGGAATCTATACTCTACTAAGGTATCTATACTCTACCAAGGTATATATACTATACTAAGGTATCTATACTCTACTAAGGTATCTATACTCTACTAAGGTATCTATACTCTACTAAGGTATATATACTCTACTAAGGTATATATACTCTACTAAGGTATCTATACTCTACTAAGGTATATATACTCTACTAATGTATCTCTACTCTACTAAGGTTTATATACTCTACTAAGGTATATATACTCTACTAAGTTATCTATACTCTACTAAGGTATCTATACTCTACTGAGGTATATATACTCTACTAATGTATCTCTACTCTACTAAGGTTTATATACTCTACTAAGGTATATATACTCTACTAAGTTATCTATACTCTACTAAGGTATATATACTCTACTAATGTATCTCTACTCTACTAAGGTATATATACTCTACTAAGGTATAGATACTCTATTAAGGTATCTTTACTCTACTAAGGTATATATACTCTACTAAGGTATTTATACTCTACTAAGGTATCTATACTAAGGTATATATACTCTACTAAGGTATCTCTACTCTACTAAGGTATATATACTCTACTAAGGTATCTCTACTCTACTAAGGTATCTATACTATACTACGGTATCTATACTCTACTAAGGTATCTATACTATACTACGGTATCTATACTCTACAAAGGTATCTATACTATACTACGGTATCTATACTCTACTAAGGCATATATACTCTACAAAGGTATCTATACTCTACTAAGGTATATATACTATACTAAGGTGTCTATACTCTACTAATGTATATATACTCTACTAAGGTATCTATACTCTACTAAGGTATCTATACTCTACTAAATTATATATACTCTACTAAATTATATATACTCTACTAAGGTATATATACTATACTAAGGTATCTATACTCTACTAAGGTATATATACTCTACTAAGGTATATATACTCTACTAATGTATCTCTACTCTGCGACTCTGAGAAACCAAACAAACAAATGTTTACACACAGAGGGTTTATTTTATCCAAAATCAATTTGCTTTGCTAAAGAGAGATTAGCATAACATCTTTAATTATGCAAAGACAAATTATCAATGTTGTTAATTACTGGTTAAAAAGCGTAAAAGTATGTGTTTGTGTGTGTGTGTGTGTGTGTGTGTGTGTGTGTGTGTGTGTGTGTGTGTGTGTGTGTGTGTGTGTGTGTGTGTGTGTGTGTGTGTGTGTGTGTGTGTGTGTGTTTCAAGTGGCCTACTAGACACTCTGGACCAGCACTTTGATGCGTTGGAACTTTTTACTTTTTCAAGTAGTTGTTTTGGTTTTGATTTATTTAGGGTCAAAGTGTTTTTCAGTTTAAAAGAGGACAACAAATCCCTGCGGATAACACAGTTAAAAACACTTAACCCCATCAGTCCCAAGTCCCCAGCAAAGCTTTTAATTCATCAGACCTTCATTTATCTGCATGTCCATACCTTATTTTTAGCCTCACAATGAAGTGTTTTACAATTTTATTTTTAGGATAACCTGTTTGGGGTGCAAGCCCGACCTCGGACCGAAAATGACACCCCTGCAGAGCGCGAAATTCAAAATCTATTTTTTAAAAATATTTAACTTTTACACATTAACAAGTCGAATACAGCATTTGAAAGATAAACATCTTGTCAATCCAGCCAACATGTCCGATTTTTTAAATGTTTTACAGAGAAAACACCACATATATTTATGTTAGCTCACCACCAAATACAAAAGTGGACAGACACGTATGAATTATGATTATGAAGTATGAATTATGATTGAAGTAGCATGCACAACCAACCGAAATAAACTAAAACCAACCTAAAGAGCCCAGAAAAAACGACCTCAGATGACAGTCATATAACATGTTACACAATAAATCTATGTTTTGTTCATAAAAAGTGCATATTTTAGCTATAAATCTGTTTTACATTGATGCTACCCAAAAATGCTAATACATAGCTACAGTCTGAATCCAGCCGGGAGTAGCCAGAGAAAATACATACACCAACGTCGGCTACTAATTACACCTCATAAAACATTTCAGAAAAACATATGGTGGATAACTAATGAAAGACAGATATCTTGTGAATACAGACAACATTTCCGATTTTTGAAGTGTTTTACAGCGAAAACACAATATATCGTTATATTAGCTAACATCATAAGCTAGCATAAGGCAGCATTGATTCTAGTCAAGCGCTAGCCTAGCATAGTTAGCAGAGTTAGCATTCAACAGTTCGACATATATATGAAAAAGCATCCCAAATTGGGTCTTATCTTTCTTGGTACTCCATCAGAATGTTGTAACGGGGTCCAATGTCCAGTAGAGTCTTTAGTTGGGTTCCAGAACGAATGATTTCCCTCTTTGGTTAGCTAGCACGGTAGCATTGCTGCGCCAGAAAGCGTTTCTTCAAAAAATTCTTCCGTCGTTTCACATCTAAAGTCCAGAATAAATTGCAATAATATAATTAAAGTATATTGAAAAAACCTACTTTAGGATGATTTTGTGACATGTAGCAAATAATATCGTAGTCAGGCATCATATTCAACGTTATCTACCTTGTTCCAGAAGCCGAGATCAAATTATCCTTCGCGCCCGGATTTTTATTTTAACTGCGCAGGTCTCACAAGAAGTTCTGTTATTCAGTCCAGGGACGAGATATTCGACTCCTTTCAATTCTCACTTCCGCATTACAGTCTGACGAACGCCTCTGACGTGTTAATATGGTCCCAAGTCAAATGGCCTTTTATAGAGAAGGTCTTAAAGAGACACATCGCATTTTGGGAAACTCAATTCGGCTGGGAAAATGGCTGTAAAAATATTTCTGTTCTACTTAGAGAAACAATTCAAACCTTTTTAGAAACTACAGACTGTTATCTATCCAACAGTAGTAAATATATGCATATTGGAAAATAAAAAGTTTCTTAGGAGGCCGTTTGAAAATGTGCACACATTTTCCAGTTTTTTCAATATTCAGCGTGCAGCCCAAACAGGATAAACAGGGCTACAAGGCGAATACAAAACAATTTGACATAAACAGTTGGATTCATGAGTTTTATTGACAAATGTCAACAACAACAAAAAAGACGGTCCGCCAAAACAAAAACCTGATCAAATGAATGTATATGAACGCTGTCAGTACAGAAATGGTTTGCTCAGTGGGAAATTAATATCCAACTAGTCAGTGACAACTGTGTGGAGTTTGAAGTTTATGACAGCAACTCAACAAGCTTATTACAGTATTATAGACACTATGACCTGGGATTTACTATGGTCTTCTATGTAGATTAACCCTTACAGTACTATAGATACTATGACCTGGGATTTACTATGATCTTCTATGTAGATTAACCCTTACAGTACTATAGACACCATGACCTGGGATTTACTATGGTCTTCTATGTAGATTAACCCTTGCAGTATTATAGACATTATGACCTGGGATTTACTATGGTCTTCTATGTAGAAGAACCCCTTACATTCTAACGACTCTTGTGTCGCTTATTAGTGGGATACCTTGTGAGTGTGTTTGTTAGAGTCTCCGCTTTTTATATATCGTTTTTAAAATCGTTTGTAACTCAAACTATTCAGAGCCGCCCTTGTCTCACAAACACTCTCTAGTTCATCCTCCCGTTACTCACACAACGGATGCAGAAGAAACCACAAGCAATCCAATGGTACAAAGTCCCAAAACGTGCCGAGAGTTACAGTGAGAATATTTAGCTGAATGTTTCAAATACACAATACGATTTGTCTTGATACACTGCCAGTTCACTTCTCCTGTAATAAGAGCTGTTTGGAATACATAAGGGCTATTTGACCAATGAGAGTGATGGAGTGCTGCATCAGGTGACCCGCCTCCACAATCCCCCGACCTCAACCCAATTGAGATGGTTTGGGATGAGTTGGACCGCAGAGTGAAGGAAAATCAGTCAACAAGTGCTCAGCATATGTGGGAACTTCGTCAAGACTGTTGGAAAAGTATTCCAGGTGAAGCTGGTTGAGAGAATTCCAAGAGTGTGCAAAGCTGCCATCAAGGCAAAGGGTGGCTACTTTGAAGAATCTCAAATATAAAAATATATTTTGATTTGTTTAACTTTTTTGGTTACTGCATGATTCCATATGTGTTATTTCATAGTTTGATGCCTTCATTATTATTCTACAATGTAGAAAATAGTAAAAAATAAAGAAAAACCCTTGAATGGTGTGTCCAAACTTTTGACTGGTACTGTACATTCATTCACCGTCCTGGGTTATTCACTGTCCTGGGTCATTCACCGTCCTGGGTCAATCACTGTCCTGGGTCATTCACCGTCCTGGGTCAATCACTGTCCTGGGTCATTCACCGTCCTGGGTCAATCACTGTCCTGGGTCATTCACCGTCCTGGGTCAATCACTGTCCTGGGTCATTCACTGTCCTGAGTCATTCACTGTCCTGGGTCATTCACTGTCCTGGGTCATTCACTGTCCTGGATCTGAAAGCAAGAATATAGAACATCCAGCTAGAAAACCAAAGAGAAAATATATTGTAATTTGTTGTTTTCTCTACCAAAAAACTCCCAAAAGATTCAGCCAATAAGATTCAACCAAAACCCCAAAAAACGGTTTTGGTTTCTAGGTCGTTACTTCAATTCTGTGGTCTGTTCTATGTCCCAAACGGCATCCTATTCACTATATAGTACACTACCTTTAATAGTGCTATGGTCAAAAGTAGACCACTATGTAGGGAACAGGGTGCCATTTGCTCCTCAGCTGGTGATCTGTACAGCCGGTGTTAACACAGGAGGTACAGTACCTAATGAAAAGGACCTGGACCGCTGTTCCTGGTGTCAATGTTAGTGAGACAATATGATGGATTGTCCATTTTACAGGCTATTTCATACGCTGGGCTACTCTAAACTGGATTTTCAGAGAGCGCTTTTACTTGAAACATCCATTTTTTTGTGACATCGTTATTCATCAGGGAGGAATGGAGAGAGGCGAGCGGCGCCAAGGGTCGACTTATTTCCTGTGAATACACTCGGGACAGAGAGCGAGAGAGAGAGGGGGACAAAGGATGAAACAGAGAAGGGGATTGAGGGAGAAAGAGAGAGGGGGAGAAGGAGAAAGAGAGAGGGAGAAGGAGAGAGGGAGAAGGAGAGAGGGAGAGAGAGAGAGAGGGAGAAAGAGAGAGGGGGTAGATAGAGAGAGGGGAGAGAGAGGGATAAAGATAGAGGGAGAAGAGAGAGGGAGAAAGAGAGAGGGAGATGGGGTAGAAAAAGAGAGGTGAGAGAGAGGGATAAAGAGAGAGAGGAGAGGGAGAGAGAGAGAAAGAGAGATGGAGAAAGAGAGATGGAGAGAGGGAGAAAGAGAGAGGGAGAAAGCGAGAGAGGAGAGGGAGAGGGGGGTAGATAGAGGGAGAAAGAGAGAGGGAGAAAGAGAGAGAGGAGAGGGAGAGGGGGGTAGATAGAGGGAGAAAGAGGGATAAAGAGAGAGAGGAGAGGGAGAGAGGGGTAAATAGAGGGGAGAGAGAGGGATAAAGAGAGAGAGGAGAGGGAGAGAGGGGTAAATAGAGGGGAGAGAGAGGGATACAGATAGAGGGAGAAAGAGAGAGAGGAGAGGGAGAGAGGGAGACCTAGGGGGGCACATCCTTCACTTCTCATGGTAGTATAAGCACCCCCCTCTCTTCCCCCATTCTTTACCCCCTGGCACCCTACATGTTCTTTATCATCACACACACAGACACATACACACACACACACACACACAAATGCACACGCACACGACCACACACACGCACACCTTCCTAACCTTAAGGCGTCCACGTTTCCCAGCTGAAACAGTTTGGTAGAGTTTGTGCGTATATTATGACAACATTTTGTGACTAGTCAGTCAGTCAACCAGTCAGTTAACCAGTCAGTCAGTCAACCAGTCAGTCAGTCAATCAGTCAGCCAGTCAGTCAGTCAACCAACCAACCAGTCAGTCAGCCAGTCAGTCAGTCAACCAGTCAGCCAGTCAGTCAACCAGTCAGTCAATATGTCAGTCAGTCAACCAGTCAGTCAGCCAATCAGTCAATATGTCATTTAGCCAGTCAACCAGTCAGTCAGCCAGTCAGTCAGTCAACCAGTCAGTCAGCCAGTCAGTCAGCCAGTCAGTCAATATGTCAGTCAGTCAACCAGTCAGTCAGCCAGTCAGTCAATATGTCAGTCAGTCAGTCAACCGGTCTGTCAGTCAATCAGTCAGCCAGCCAACCAACCAACCAGTCAGTCAGTTAGTCAGTCAGCCAGTCAGTCAGCCAACCAACCAACCAGTTAGTCAGTCAACCAGTCAGTCAGTCAGTCAATCAGTCAGTCAGCCAACCAACCAAACAGTTAGTCAGTTAGTCAACCAGTCAGTCAGTCAACCAGTCAGTCAGTCAGTCAACCAGTCAGTCAGTCAACCAGTCAGTCAGTCAGTCAGTCAACCAGTCAGTCAACCAGTCAGTCAGTCAGTCAACCAGTCAGTCAGCCAACCAACCAACCAGTTAGTCAGTTAGTCAATCAGTCATTCAGTCAACCAGTCAGTCAGTCAGTCAACCAGTCAGTCAACCAGTCAGTCAGTCAGTCAACCAGTCAGTCAGTCAACCAGTCATTCAGTCAGTCAACCAGTCAGTCAGTCAGTCAGTCAGTCAACCAGTTAGTCAGTCAGTCAGTCAACCAGTCAGTCAGTCAACCAGCCAGTCAGTCAGTCAACCAGTTAGTCAGTCAACCAGTTAGTCAGTCAGTCAGTCAACCAGTCAGTCAGTCAACCAGCCAGTCAGTCAGTCAACCAGTTAGTCAGTCAACCAGTCAGTCAACCAGTCAGTCAGTCAGTCAACCAGTCAGTCAGTCAACCAGTCATTCAGTCAGTCAACCAGTCAGTCAGTCAGTCAGTCAGTCAACCAGTTAGTCAGTCAGTCAGTCAACCAGTCAGTCAGTCAACCAGCCAGTCAGTCAGTCAACCAGTTAGTCAGTCAACCAGTCAGTCAGTCAGTCAGTCAGTCAACCAGTCAGTCAGTCAACCAGTCAGTCAGTCAACCAGTCAACTAGTCAACCAGTCAACTAGTCAACCAGTCAGTCTGTAGCAGAGCAGTGGAGGAGGCAACATAGACAATTCCAGAGGTGCTAGTAGTGTCTCATCAGAGAGACTCGGGAAAGGTTTGATGTGGTAGTAGTGACTCATCAGAGAGACTCAGGAAAGGTTTGATGTGGTAGTAGTGACTCATCAGAGAGACTCAGGACAGGTTTGATGTGGTAGTAGTGACTCATCAGAGTGACTCAGGACAGGTTTGATGTGGTAGTAGTGACTCATCAGAGAGACTCAGGAAAGGTTTGATGTGGTAGTAGTGACTCATCAGAGAGACTCAGGAAAGGTTTGATGTGGTAGTAGTGACTCACCAGAGAGACTCAGGAAAGGTTTGATGTGGTAGTAGTGACTCATCAGAAAGACTCAGGAAAGGTTTGATGTGGTAGTAGTGACTCATCAGAGAGACTCAGGAAAGGTTTGATGTGGTAGTAGTGACTCATCAGAGAGACTCAGGAAAGGTTTGATGTGGTAGTAGTGACTCATCAGAAAGACTCAGGAAAGGTTTGATGTGGTAGTAGTGACTCATCAGAGAGACTCAGGAAAGGTTTGATGTGGTAGTAGTGACTCATCAGAGAGACTCAGGAAAGGTTTGATGTGGTAGTAGTGACTCACCAGAGAGACTCAGGAAAGGTTTGATGTGGTAGTAGTGACTCATCAGAGAGACTCAGGAAAGGTTTGATGTGGTAGTAGTGACTCATCAGAAAGACTCAGGAAAGGTTTGATGTGGTAGTAGTGACTCACCAGAGAGACTCAGGAAAGGTTTGATGTGGTAGTAGTGACTCATCAGAGAGACTCAGGAAAGGTTTGATGTGGTAGTAGTGACTCACCAGAGAGACTCAGGAAAGGTTTTATGTGGTAGTATGGTTTCATGCGTCCTGGTAGAGAGTTATGACTGTAATTTTCATTCTGCCTGATAAATGTAATCGGAAATTTTTATTTCGTTGATTGCCTTCGATAAATCTCCCTGTGATTAAACTGAGCACAGATAGCACTTAAACTGCAATTTCAAACTTAGATGACATTCTGTGTGATGTAGTTAATATCAGGTGTTTGTGTATCACAAATGGAACCCTATTCCCTTTATAGTGCCCTACTTTAGACCAGGTCCTACAGGGTAGAGCCCTACTTTATACCAGGTCCTACAGGGTTGTGCCCTACTTTAGACCTGGTCCTATAGGGTAGTGCCCTACTTTAGACCATGTCTTATAGGGTAGTGCCCTACTTTGGACCAGGTCCTATAGGGAAGAGCCCTACTTTAGAGCAGGTCCTATAGGGTAGTGGACTACTTTAGATCAGATCGTGGTTACAGGGTTAATTCCGCGTGGTTACGGGGTTAATTCCACGTGGTTACGGGGTTAATTCCGCGTGGTTACAGGGTTAATTCCGCGTGGCTACAGGGTTATTTCCGCGTGGTTACAGGTTAAAACAAAAAACAACATGCTATTACCATCAGGTAGCATCAGGTAGCATCAGGTAGCAGCAGGTAGCATCAGGTAGCATCAGGTAGCAGCAGGTAGCATCAGATAGCAGCTGGTAGCATCAGGTAATATCAGGTAGCATCAGGTAGCATCAGGTAGCAGCAGGTAGCAGCAGGTAGCATCAGGTAGCATCAGGTAGGAGCAGGTAGCATCAGGTAGCAGCTGGTAGAATCAGGTAGCATCAGGTAGCATCCGGTAGCATCAGGTATCATAGGGTACCATCAGGTAGCATCAGGTAGCATCAGGTAGCATCAGGTAGCATCAGGTAGCATCAGGTAGCATCAGGTAGGAGAAGGTAGCATCAGGTAGCAGCTGGTAGAATCAGGTAGCATCAGGTAGCATCCGGTAGCATCAGGTATCATAGGGTACCATCAGGTATCATCAGGTAGCATCAGGTAGCATCAGGTAGGATCAGGTAGGATCAGGTAGAATCAGGTACCATCAGGTACCATCAGGTACCATCAGGTAGCATCAGTATTCTTACTATTATCATGGCTTGTTTGATCATTGTGCGTTGCCATAGCACAGTGGTCTAAGCAGAGTACTCCCGGTGCTGAGCAGTTTAAAATATTTACATTAGTTATTTATCAGACACTCTTATCCAGACCTACTTACCTTTAATGCATTCATCTTCAGATAGCAAGGTGAGACAACCACATATCACAGTCATATAGTCAGTACATTCATCTTCAGATAGCTGGGTGAGACAACCACATATCACAGTCATAGTGAGTACATTTATATTCAGATAGCTGGGTGAGACAACCACATATCACAGTCATAGTCAGTACATTTATATTCAGATAGCTGGGTGAGACAACCACATATCACAGTCATAGTGAGTACATTTATATTCAGATAGCTGGGTGAGACAACCACATATCACAGTCATAGTCAGTACATTTATATTCAGATAGCTAGGTGGGACAACCACATATCACAGTCATAATCAGTACATTTATATTCAGATAGCTAGGTGGGACAACCACATATCACAGTCATAGTCAGTACATTTATATTCAGATAGCTAGGTGGGACAACCACATACCACATATCACAGTCAGTACATTCATCTTCAGATAGCAAGGTGAGACAACCACATATCACAGTCATATAGTCAGTACATTTATATTCAGATAGCTAGGTGGGACAACCACATATCACAGTCATAATCAGTACATTTATATTCAGATAGCTAGGTGGGACAACCACATATCACAGACATAGTGAGTACATTTATATTCAGATAGCTAGGTGGGACAACCACATATCACAGACATAGTCAGTACATTTATATTCAGATAGCTAGGTGGGACAACCATATATCACAGTCATAGTAAGTACATTTATATTCAGATAGCTAGGTGGGACAACCACATATCACAGTCATAGTCAGTACATTTATATTCAGATAGCTAGGTGGGACAACCACATACCACATATCACAGTCAGTACATTCATCTTCAGATAGCTAGGTGAGACAGGCATAGTCAGTACATTCATCTTCAGACAACTAGGTGGGACAACCACATATCACAGTCATAGTCAATACATTCATCTTCAGACAACTAGGTGGGACAACCACTTATCACAGTCATAGTCAGTACATTCATCTTCAGATAGCTAGGTGGGACAACCACATATCACAGTCATAGTCAGTACATTCATCTTCAGATAGCTAGGTGGGACAACCACATATCGCAGACATAGTGAGTACATTTATATTCAGATAGCTAGGTGGGACAACCACATATCACAGTCATAGTCAGTTGATTCATCTTCAGATAGCTAGGTGGGACAACCACATATCACAGTCATAGTGAGTACATTCATATTCAGATAGCTAGGTGGGACAACCACATATCTAGAAGGGGGGGGGATCAAGTGCATTTGCTGGTTAAGTTAATATTTTATTTGTAAAAAAAATGAAGTGGGGGGGGGTCGAGGTGAGGATTAGTTAAGATACGGTTTGAGGAGGTAGGGTTTCAGATGTTTGCGGAAGGAGGGAAGGGACTCTCCTGTCGTAGCGTCAGGGGGAAGATGGGCAGGGACTCTGCTGTCCTAGCTTCAGAGGGAAGATGGGCAGGGACTCTGCTGTCCTAGCTTCAGGGGGAAGATGGGCAGGGACTCTCCTGTCCTAGCTTCAGGGGGAAGATGGGCAGGGACTCTGCTGTCCTAGCTTCAGGGGGAAGATGGGCAGGGACTCTGCTGTCCTAGCTTCAGGGGGAAGATGGGCAGGGACTCTGCTGTCCTAGCTTCAGAGGGAAGATGGGCAGGGACTCTCCTGTCCTAGCATCAAAGGGAAAATGGGCAGGGACTCTCCTGTCCTAGCTTCAGGGGGAAGATGGGCAGGGACTCTGCTGTCGTAGCTTCAGGGGAAGATGGTTCCACCACTGGGGTGCCAGGACAGAGAAGAGCTTGGACTGGAACTAGCGGGAGGGCCAAGAGATCTGGGGAGGCAGAACAGAGTGCTCAGGCTGGGTTTGTAGGGTTTGAGCATAGCCTGAAGATAGGTAGGGGCTGTTCCTCTTGCTGTTCCGTAGATAATTACCATGGTCTTGTAGTTGGTGCAAGCTTCAACTGGAAGCCAGTGGAGTGTATGGAGGAGCGGGGTGACATGAGAGAACTTGGTAAGGTTGATAACCAGGCAGGCTGCAGCGTTCTGGTTAAGTTGCAGGGGTTTGATGGAACAAGCGGGGAGCCCAGCCAACAGCGAGTTGCAGTTGTCCAGATGGGAGATGACAGGTGCCTGGATTAGGACGTGTGCCTGGATTAGGACGTGTGCCTCGTCCTGTGTGAGGTAGTACTCTATGGATGTTGTAGACGATGAACCTGCAGGAGCAGGTTTCACTGCTTTGATGTTTGTAGAGAACGACAGGATGTTGTCCAGGGTCACGCCAAAGGTTGTTTGCACTCTGGGAGGGTGACACTGTGGAGTTGTCAACCGTGATGGAGATGTCTTGAAGCTGGCAGGCCTTCCCTGCGAGGAAGAGCAGTTCCGTCTTGTTGAGGTTGAGGTGGTGGGCTGACATCCAAGCTGAGATATCTGCCAGGAACACAGTGATGTGTGTCGCCACCTGGGTGTCAGACGGGGAGGAAGGAGAAAAGTAGTTGAGTGTGATCTGCATAGCAGTGATTGGAGAGACCATGTGAGGATATGACAGAGCTGAGTGACTTGGTGTATAGAGAGAAGAGGAGAGGTTCATCCTCATAGCAATGATACTAGAGACCATGTGAGGATATGACAGAGCTGAGTGACTTGGTGTATAGAGAGAAGAGGAGAGGTCCATCCTCATAGCAGTGATATGAGGAGACCATGTGAGGATATGACAGAGCTGAGTAACTTGGTGTATAGAGAGAAGAGGAGAGGTTCATCCTCATAGCAATGATACTAGAGACCATGTGAGGATATGACAGAGCTGAGTGACTTGGTGTATAGTGAGAAGAGGAGAGGTCCATCCTCATAGCAGTGATATGAGGAGACCATGTGAGGATATGACAGAGCTGAGTGACTTGGTGTATAGAGAGAAGAGGAGAGGGCCTAGAACTGAACCCTGGGGGACACCAGTAGTGAGATTACATGGTGCAGACAGGTAGGATGCAATCCAAGAGTATGCATAGCCTGAGACACCCAGCCCTGAGAGGGTGGAAAGGAGGATCTGATGGTTCACAGTGTCAAAGGCAGCGGATAGATCTATGAGAATGAGAACAGAGGAGAGAGATTCAGCTTTGGCAGTGCGGAGAGACTCGGTGACAAAGAGAAGAGGAGTCTCGGTGGAGTGACCCGTCTTGAAGCCTGACTGGTTAGGGTCAAGATCATTCTGAGAGAGATAACGAGAAAGTTCAGAGACAGCACTCAAGTGTTTTGGAAAGAAATTAAAGATGGGATACAGGTCTGTAGTTTTTGACGTCAGTGTGTTGGTTTCTTGAGGAGGGGAGTGAATCAGGCCATTTTGAAGTCAAAGGTCAGGGATGAGTTGATGAAGGAAGTGAAGAATGGGAGAAGGTCTCGAGAGATGGCCTGGAGAAGGGAGGAGGGGAAGGGGTTAATTAAGTGGGAAGGTTGTTGGGCAGCCACACCCCCCTAGTTGTAGGATGTCATCTGGAGAGACGTAGGGTAGTTCTGTGTGAATGAGACCAGTGGACTCAATAGGCTGAGTGAATGAGACCAGTGGACTCAATAGGCTGAGTGAATGAGACCAGTGGACTCAATAGGCTGAGTGAATGAGACCAGTGGACTCAATAGGCTGAGTGAATGAGACCAGTGGACTCAATAGGCTGAGTGAATGAGACCAGTGGACTCAATAGGCTCAGTGAATGAGACCAGTGGACTCAATAGGCTGAGTGAATGAGACCAGTGGACTCAATAGGCTCAGTGAATGAGACCAGTGGACTCAATAGGCTCAGTGATTGAAACCAGTGGACTTAATAGGCTCAGTGAATGAGACCAGTGGACTCAATAGGCTCAGTGAATGAGACCAGTGGACTCAATAGGCTGAGTGATTGAGACCAGTGGACTCAATAGGCTGAGTGAATGAGTATCGGATATCGTCAACCTATTTCTCAAAGTGGTTGACAAAGTCATCTGCAGAGAGGGAAGAGGGAGGGGGAAGGTGGAAAGAGTTTACTAGGGTTAGAGGTAGAAGCTTAAAATTTAGAGTGGTAGAAAGTGGCTGTAGCAGCAGATCCAGAGGAAGCGCAGGTAGAGAGGAGGGAGTGAAAGGATGATAGGTCCCAAAGAAGTTTAGTTTTCCTCCATTTTCGCTCAGCTGCCCTCGGCCCTGTTCTGTAAAATCGCAATGAGTCAGGAGGGGAGGGCCGAGCCGGCAGGGAGGAATAGGGGATAGTGCAAGTCATAGGATGGGGAATGGGAGGAGAGTAGGGTCGAAGAGGCTGAATCAGGAGACAGGAGGGAGAAGGATTTAGCAGACGAGAGAGATAATAGGATAGAAAAGGAGAGAGAGAAGATTGAGACGGCGCATGGCCCTCTGGGTAGGAGCTGAGTGGGTAGGGTTGGAGGAAAGGGAGACAGAAAAATAAACAAAGTAGTGATCAGAGACCTGGAGGAGGGTTGCAGTGAGATTAGTAGGAGAACAGAGACCTGGAGGGGGGTTGCAGTGAGATTAGTAAGAGAACAGCCTCCAGTAAAGATGAGATCAAGTGTATTGACTGCCTTGTGAGTTGGAGGGGACTGGGAAATGGTGAGGTCAAAAGAGGCAAGGAGGGGAAAGAGAGAGATTAATTGAAGGCAGACGTCGGGAGGTTGAAGTCGCAAAGTACGAAGAGCAGTGAGCCATCGTCAGGAAATTAGCTTATCAAGGTGTCAAGCTCATTGAGGAACTCTCCAAAGGCACCTGGTGGGTGACATATTACAGCAATGTTAAAACTTCTTGCCACTAGGGGGGTGCCATTTCGACCATAGCCCAAATTTGTACCCAATTTAAACGGCCTTGTACTCAATTCTTGTTCGTACAATATGCATATTATTCTTACTATTGGATAGAAAACACTCTAGTTTCTAAAACCGTTGGAATTATGTCTGTGGGTGAAACAGAACTCTCTCTGCAGCGAAATCCATGACAGGAACTGCGAAGGTCTGAAAACTAGGCTCTGCTCTCAGATCAGTTTAAAGCTCTGTATGTATCCTATGGATCGACATGAACTGCACCCGCCTTCCCCTGGATGTCAGTAACCAATGAGAAGTGGAATGGACTTTCTGCGTAGTTCCCAGAGTTTATAAAAGGCCAAGGAGCGAGAGGACCTATCTTTTCAACGCTCGCCATTACGCAAAGCAAGACCTCAGGATGGCATTTTGGAACGCTCAGTTATCGACCTTAGATATATCCGTCTGTAATTTAATTCGTTATAGGTGTTAGAAACATCATAACGAAGTTATTTTAAACCGAGTTATATCAGTTTATGCGAGTATATTGCTATTTTCGGAATTTCCTTAGTATTGAGTATAAAGATTTGGGGATGCTGTGGCCTCATAGCTACTTGTTAGCTGCTACTTCCGAATTTGAACACGACGTTTTACAACCAAGCAACAATTCTTTTGGACAAAGGACCACTTGGCCAAGATTCTGATGGAAGCTCGTCCAAAAGTAATTTATGTGGAAAAATGTAAACGTATTTGTCCGCCATTATTTCTGCACTAGTCTGGCTGTAACGCACACTGTATGTCTAATAACGTTAATTTTAAAAATCTAACTCAGCGATTGCATTAAGAACTAATTTGTCTTTCAATTGCTGTCCACCCTGTATTTTTTTTGTCAAGTTTATGAATAGCTTTCGATAAGAGTAGGTGCCTTTCCAAGATGGCGCAGGACAGATTGCTTGATTGTTTGCCCACTAATCACGTTGTGTAACCACGAATTGTGCGGCTAAATATGCACATTTTAGGACCAACTCTATATGAATTGTGTAATCTGATGTTACAGGACTGTCATCTGAAGAATTCTGAGAAGGTTAGTGAAAAAATTAATAGCGTTTGGTGGTTTATAACGTTATTGCTATTTTTGCCTTGAATCACTGCTGCCGTGTTACTGACTATTGTAGTAAGCTAAGATAACGCTATATTGTGTTTTCGCTGTAAAACACTTAGAAAATCTGACATATTGGCTATATTCACAAGATCTGTGTCTTTCATCTGCTGTACGCTGTGTATTTTTAAGAAATGTTTTATGATGAGTAATTAGCTAATACACGATGGTCTCTGTAGTTATTCTAGTAATTTTAGTGACAGTTGTGATGGGGGCTGCAATTGTAAACTATGATTTATACCTGAAATATGCACATTTTTCTAACAAAACCTATGCTATACAATAAATATGTTATCAGACTGTCATCTGATGAGGTTGTTTCTTGGTTAGTGGCTATTTATATCTTTATTTGGTTGAATTTGTGATAGCTACTGATGCAGTAAGAAAATGGTGGAGTATGAGAGTGGTGTATTTTGCTAACGTGGTTAGCTAATAGATTTACATATTGTGTCTTCCCTGTAAAACATTTTAAAAATCAGAGATGATGGCTTGAATCACAAGATCTGTATCTTTCATTTGGTGTTTTGGACTTGTGATTTCATGAACATTTTATTTTATGATATCCCTGTAACTTTAGGCTAGGCTATGCTAGTCAGCTTTTGTGATGGGGGTGCTCCCGGATCTGGGTTTGTGAGGCGTTAGAGGTTAAGCTTGAGTGGACAAGTTACATCATGAAATTCAAATGAGGAGATGGACAGGTGAGAGAGGGAGAAAAGAGAACATCTCCACCTAGGAGAAATTAGACCCGAGCCACCATGCGACGACCAGATGCTCTCCGACTATGAGAGAAAACATAGAGGAAGAAAGACCAGCAGTGTTCTCTGGGCTGATCCATGTCTCCGTCACGATCGTTATAAGTTCCTCGGTGTACACATCACAGACAAACTGAATTGGTCCACCCACACAGACAGCGTTGTGAAGAAAGCGCAGCAGCGCCTCTTCAACCTCAGGAGGCTGAAGAAATTCGGCTTGTCACCAAAAGCACTCACAAACTTCTACAGATGCACAATCGAGAGCATCCTGTCGGACCCGGAATTTGCTCAAGGGTTGTGCGGTCAGGGTACGCCATCTTAGAAGGGTTACAGCCAAGGGGAGCTTCTGGTAAAGCCTCGAGGGAGACCTGCCAACAGGTGTAGAAAACACACCTAGTTGACAAAGCTACAAAAGAGAAAATAACTAGTTAAAATACTGAAGTGAGAGAGCCTTCCTGTCTTTGCTTCTCGGTAGATGTTTAGCAACAAAAAAACGTGGCTGCCACTGAGAAACCAGGGGAGACCGAAGAACTAACATTAATTGCTAATTGCCAAGCAGCGGTGGAAAAAACACCTCCCTGTACTAATTGCTGATTGCCTAGGAAAGGTGAACCCCCCCCCCCCCCCCCCCCCACCCAACAATACAGTCGCTGATTACAAAAACAAGTCACAAATTGCCCCACCTCCTGATCCTGCTTGATGTGTCAACAACTTTCTGTAAATGATGAGCAGTCAGCAGGTCACACACCAAGTAGACCACTGGGAAGACAGTCAGCAGGTCACACACCAAGTAGACCACTGGGGAGACAGGCAGCAGGTCAAACACCAAGTAGACCACTGGGAAGACAGTCAGCAGGTCACACACCAAGTAGACCACTGGGAAGACAGACAGCAGGTCACACACCAAGTAGACCACTGGGAAGACAGACAGCAGGTCACACACCAAGTAGACCACTGGGGAGACAGTCAGCAGGTCACACACCAAGTAGACCACTGGGAAGACAGGCAGCAGGTCACACACCAAGTAGACCACTGGGAAGACAGGCAGCAGGTCACACACCAAGTAGACCACTGGGAAGACAGGCGGCCCTTAAAGACAGTACTACACCACGACAGATAAAGACAAAACAATTATACTTATCAATCCTGGAGATATGAGGAGTCCTCTAGCTATAGGATGGATTCATCCATTGTACACATGGGGTGTTCCCGGGAATCGAACCTACACTCCTGACGTTGCAAGCACCATGCTCTACCAACACAGCCACAATGGGACCATAAATGGGACCCGATTCCGTTTTTAGTGCACTACTTATGACCAGGACCCATAGGATTCTGGGGCGGCAGGTAGCCTAGTGGTTAGAGTGTTGGACCAGTAACTGAAAAGTTGCATAGATCAAATCCCCAAACTGACGAGGTAAAAATAGCATACAGAATGTTGATCAGTGTATTATCTATAGGCTCTAGCATACATACTGTTGATCAGTGTATTATCTATAGGCTCTAGCATACAGAATGTTGATCAGTGTATTATCTATAGGCTCTAGCATACATACTGTTGATCAGTGTATTATCTATAGGCTCTAGCATACAGAATGTTGATCAGTGTATTATCTATAGGCTCTAGCATACATACTGTTGATCAGTGTATTATCTATAGGCTCTAACATACAGAATGTTGATCAGTGTATTATCTATAGGCTCTAGCGTACAGAATGTTGATCAGTGTATTATCTATAGGCTCTAGCGTACAGAATGTTGATCAGTGTATTATCTATAGGCTCTAGCATACAGAATGTTGATCAGTGTATTATCTATAGGCTCTAACATACAGAATGTTGATCAGTGTATTATCTATAGGCTCTAGCGTACAGAATGTTGATCAGTGTATTATGTATAGGCTCTAGCATACAGAATGTTGATCAGTGTATTATCTATAGGCTCTAGCATACAGAATGTTGATCAGTTATTAACATAGAGCATTCCATGTCAATCAAATGTAATTTGTAAAATGCTGACATCTGGAATTTTTTAAAACAAAAAGACTGTCACATGATGATGGAAACTGAAACATTGTGATTTTAGAGACACAAAATAACAATAGCCTATGATTAAAGTGTTAGCATATTCTGGGCTATACTGGGCTCTACTGGGATATGCTGGGCTATACTGGGCTCTGCTGGGCTATACTGGGTTCTGCTTGGCTATACTGGGATATGCTGGGCTATACTGGGTTCTGCTGGGCTATACTTGGCTCTACTGGGTTCTGCTTGGCTATACTGGGATATGCTGGGCTATACTGGGTTCTGCTGGGCTATACTGGGATATGCTGGGCTATACTGGGATATGCTGGGCTATACTGGGTTCTGCTTGGCTATACTGGGATATGCTGGGCTATACTGGGATATGCTGGGCAATACTGGGCTCTGCTGGGCTATACTTGGCTCTGCTGGGTTCTGCTTGGCTATACTGGGCTATACTGGGCTATTCTGGGATATGGTGGGCTCTACTGGGCTCTACTGGACTTTACTGGGCTATACTGGGTTCTGCTGGGCTATACTGGGCTATACTGGGCTCTACTGGACTCTACTGGGATATGCTGGGCTATACTGGGTTCTGCTGGGATATGCTGGGCTATACTGGGCTATACTGGGCTCTACTGGGCTCTACTGGACTATACTGGACTATACTGGGGTCTACTGGGCTATGCTGGGATATGCTGGGCTATACTGGGCTCTGCTGGGCTATACTGGGTTCTGCTTGGCTATACTGGGATATGCTGGGCTATACTGGGTTCTGCTGGGCTATACTTGGCTCTACTGGGTTCTGCTTGGCTATACTGGGATATGCTGGGCTATACTGGGTTCTGCTGGGCTATACTGGGATATGCTGGGCTATACTGGGTTCTGCTTGGCTATACTGGGCTATACTGGGCTATTCTGGGATATGGTGGGCTCTACTGGGCTCTACTGGACTTTACTGGGCTATACTGGGCTATACTGGTCTCTACTCTACTCTACTGGGATATGCATGGCTATACTGGGTTCTGCTGGGATATGCTGGGCTATACTGGGCTATACTGGGCTCTACTGGGCTCTACTGGACTATACTGGACTATACTGGGCTCTACTGGGCTATGCTGGGCTCTACTGGGCTCTACTGGGCTCTACTGGGTTCTACTGGACTATACTGGACTATGCTGGGCTATACTGGGCTCTACTGGGCTCTACTGGACTATACTGGACTATGCTGGGCTATACTGGGCTATACTGGGCTGTGCTGGGCTGTACTGGGCTGTACTGAGCTGTCCTGGGCTGTGCTGGGCTATACTGGGCTATGCTGGGCTCTACTGGGCTCTGCTGGGCTCTACTGGGTTATACTGGGCTCTACTGGGCTCTACTGGGTTATACTGGGCTCTACTGGACTACACGGGGCTCTACTGGGTTCTACTGGGCTCTACTGGACTATACTGGACTATATTAGGCTATACTAGGCTCTACTGGGCTCTACTGGGCTTTACTGGGCTATACTGGACTATACTGGGCTATACTGGACTATACTGGGCTATACTGGGATATGCTGGGCTATACTGGGCTCTGCTGGGCTATACTTGGCTCTACTGGGTTCTGCTTGGCTATACTGGGCTATACTGGGCTATTCTGGGATATGGTGGGCTCTACTGGGCTCTACTGGACTTTACTGGGCTATACTGGGTTCTGCTGGGCTATACTGGGCTATACTGGGCTCTACTGGACTCTACTGGGATATGCTGGGCTATACTGGGTTCTGCTGGGATATGCTGGGCTCTACTGGGCTATACTGGGCTCTACTGGACTATACTGGACTATACTGGGCTCTACTGGGCTATGCTGGGCTCTACTGGGCTCTACTGGGCTCTACTAGGCTCTACTGGGCTCTACTGGGCTTTACTGGGCTATACTGTACTATACTGAACTATACTAGGTTCTACTGGGCCCTACTGGACTATACTGGACTATATTAGGCTATACTAGGCTCTACTGGGCTCTACTGGGCTTTACTGGGCTATACTGGGCTATCCTGGGCTCTACTGGGCTCTACTGGGCTATACTGGGCTATACTGGGCTCTACTGGGCTCTACTAGGCTCTACTGGGCTCTACTGGGCTTTACTGGGCTATACTGGACTATACTGGGCTATACTGGGATATGCTGGGCTATACTGGGTTCTGCTGGGCTATACTGGGATATGCTGGGCTATACTGGGCTCTGCTGGGCTATACTTGGCTCTACTGGGTTCTGCTTGGCTATACTGGGCTATACTGGGCTATTCTGGGATATGGTGGGCTCTACTGGGCTCTACTGGACTTTACTGGGCTATAGTGGGTTCTGCTGGGCTATACTGGGCTATACTGGGCTCTACTGGACTCTACTGGGATATGCTGGGCTTACTGGGTTCTGCTGGGATATGCTGGGCTCTACTGGGCTCTACTGGACTCTACTGGACTATACTAGGCTCTACTGGGTTCTACTGGACTATACTGGGCTCTACTGGGCTCTACTGGGCTATGCTGGGCTCTACTGGGCTCTACTGGACTATACTGGACTATACGGGGCTCTACTGGGTTCTACTGGGCTCTACTGGACTATACTGGACTATATTAGGCTATACTAGGCTCTACTGGGCTCTACTGGGCTTTACTGGGCTATACTGGGCTATCCTGGGCTCTACTGGGCTCTACTGGGCTATACTGGGCTATACTGGGCTCTACTGGGCTCTACTGGGCTCTACTGGGCTCTACTGGGCTCTACTGGGCTCTACTGGGCTCTACTGGGCTCTACTGGGCTATACTGGGCTATACTGGACTCTACTGGGCTCTACTGGGATATACTGGGCTCTACTGGACTATACTGGACTCTACTGGACTCTACTAGGCTCTCCTAGGCTCTACTGAGCTTTACTAAGCTCTACTGGACTATACTGGACTATACTAGGCTCTACTGGACTCTACTGGGCTCTACTGGACTCTACTGGACTATACTGGACTATACTGGGCTCTACTGGACTATACTGGACTCTACTGGGCTCTACTGGACTCTACTGGGCTCTATTAGGCTCTACTGGGATATACTGGGCTCTACTGGACTATACTGGGCTCTACTAGGCTCTACTGGGATATACTGGGCTCTACTGGACTATACTGGACTCTACTGGACTATACTGGACTATACTGGACTATACTGGACTATACTGGGCTCTACTGGACTATACTGGGCTATACTGGGATATGCTGGGCTATACTGGGCTCTGCTGGGCTATACTTGGCTCTACTGGGTTCTGCTTGGCTATACTGGGCTATTCTGGGATATGGTGGGCTCTACTGTGCTCTACTGGACTTTACTGGGCTATACTGGGTTCTGCTGGGCTATACTGGGCTATGCTGGGCTCTACTGGACTCTACTGGGATATGCTGGGCTATACTGGGTTCTGCTGGGATATGCTGGGCTCTACTGGGCTATACTGGGCTCTACTGGACTATACTGGACTATACTGGGCTCTACTGGGCTATGCTGGGCTCTACTGGGCTCTACTGGGCTCTACTAGGCTCTACTGGGCTCTACTGGGCTTTACTGGGCTATACTGTACTATACTGAACTATACTAGGTTGTACTGGGCCCTACTGGACTATACTGGACTATATTAGGCTATACTAGGCTCTACTGGGCTCTACTGGGCTTTACTGGGCTATACTGGGCTATCCTGGGCTCTACTGGGCTCTACTGGGCTATACTGGGCTATACTGGGCTCTACTGGGCTCTACTAGGCTCTACTGGGCTCTACTGGGCTTTACTGGGCTATACTGGACTATACTGGGCTATACTGGGATATGCTGGGCTATACTGGGTTCTGCTGGGCTATACTGGGATATGCTGGGCTATACTGGGCTCTGCTGGGCTATACTTGGCTCTACTGGGTTCTGCTTGGCTATACTGGGCTATACTGGGCTATTCTGGGATATGGTGGGCTCTACTGGGCTCTACTGGACTTTACTGGGCTATAGTGGGTTCTGCTGGGCTATACTGGGCTTTACTGGGCTCTACTGGACTCTACTGGGATATGCTGGGCTTACTGGGTTCTGCTGGGATATGCTGGGCTCTACTGGGCTCTACTGGACTCTACTGGACTATACTAGGCTCTACTGGGTTCTACTGGACTATACTGGGCTCTACTGGGCTCTACTGGGCTATGCTGGGCTCTACTGGGCTCTACTGGACTATACTGGACTATACGGGGCTCTACTGGGTTCTACTGGGCTTTACTGGACTATACTGGACTATATTAGGCTATACTAGGCTCTACTGGGCTCTACTGGGCTTTACTGGGCTATACTGGGCTATCCTGGGCTCTACTGGGCTCTACTGGGCTATACTGGGCTCTACTGGGCTCTACTGGGCTCTACGGGGCTCTACTGGGCTCTACTGGGCTCTACTGGGCTCTACTGGGCTATACTGGGCTATACTGGACTCTACTGGGCTCTACTGGGATATACTGGGCTCTACTGGACTATACTGGACTCTACTGGACTCTACTAGGCTCTCCTAGGCTCTACTGAGCTTTACTAAGCTCTACTGGACTATACTGGACTATACTAGGCTCTACTGGACTCTACTGGACTATACTGGACTATACTGGGCTCTACTGGACTATACTGGACTCTACTGGGCTCTACTGGACTCTACTGGGCTCTATTAGGCTCTACTGGGATATACTGTGCTCTACTGGACTATACTGGGCTCTACTAGGCTCTACTGGGATATACTGGGCTCTACTGGACTATACTGGACTCTACTGGACTATCCTGGACTATACTGGACTATACTGGACTATACTGGGCTCTACTGGACTATACTGGGCTCTACTGGGTTCTACTGGACTATACTGGACTATACTGGGCTCTACTGGACTATACTGGACTATACTGGGCTCTACTGGGTTCTACTGGGCTCTACTGGGCTCTACTGGGCTCTACTGGGTTCTACTGGGCTATACTGGGCTCTACTGGGCTATACTGGACTATACTGGGCTCTACTGGGCTCCACTGGACTATACTGGGCTCTACTGGGCTCTACTGGGTTCTACTGGGCTATACTGGGCTCTACTGGGTTCTACTGGGCTATACTGGGCTCTACTGGGCTATACTGGACTATACTGGGCTCTACTGGGCTCCACTGGACTATACTGGGCTCTACTGGGCTCTACTGGGTTCTACTGGGCTATACTGGGCTCTACTGGACTGTACTGGACTATACTGGGCTCTACTGGACTATACTGGACTATACTGGACTATACTGGACTATACTGGGCTCTACTGGACTCTACTGGACTATACTGGACTATACTGGACTATAATGGGCTCTATTGGGCTCTACTGGACTATACTGGGCTCTTCTGGGTTCTACTGGACTATACTGGACTATACTGGGCTCTACTGGACTATATTGGGCTATACTGGACTATACTGGACTATACTGGGCTCTACTGGACTATACTGGACTATACTGGACTATACTGGGCTCTACTGGACTATACTGGACTATACTGGACTATACTGGGCTATACTGGGCTCTACTGGACTATACTGGACTCTACTGGACTCTACTGGACTATACTGGACTATACTGGGCTCTACTGGACTATACTGGGCTATACTGGACTATACTGGACTATACTGTGCTCTTCTGGGCTCTATTGGGCTATACTGGTCTCTACTGGACTATACTGGACTATACTGGGCTATACTGGACTATACTGGGCTATACTGGACTATACTGGACTATACTGTGCTCTTCTGGGCTCTATTGGGCTATACTGGGCTATACTGGACTATACTGGACTATACTGGACTATACTGTGCTCTTCTGGGCTCTACTGGGCTCTACTGGACTCTACTAGGCTCTACTGGGCTATACTGGGCTCTACTGGGCTATACTGGACTATACTGGACTATACTGTGCTCTACTGGGCTCTACTGGACTATACTGGGCTATACTGGACTATACTGGGCTCTACTAGGCTCTACTGGACTCTACTGGACTATACTGGGCTATACTGGACTATACTGTGCTCTTCTGGGCTCTATTGGGCTATACTGGGCTATACTGGACTATACTGGACTATACTGGACTATACTGTGCTCTTCTGGGCTCTACTGGGCTCTACTGGACTCTACTAGGCTCTACTGGGCTATACTGGGCTCTACTGGGCTCTACTGGACTATACTGGACTATACTGTGCTCTACTGGGCTCTACTGGACTATACTGGGCTATACTGGACTATACTGGGCTCTACTAGGCTCTACTGGACTCTACTGGACTATACTGGACTCTACTGGACTCTACTGGACTCTACTGGGCTCTACTGGGCTCTACTGGACTCTACTGGACTATACTGGACTATACTGGACTCTACTGGACTCTACTGGACTCTACTGGGCTATATTGGGCTCTACTTGGCTCTACTGGACTCTACTGGACTCTACTGGACTCTACTGGACTATACTGGGCTATACTGGGCTCTACTGGACTCTACTGGACTATACTGGGCTCTACTGGACTATACTGGACTCTACTGGACTCTACTGGACTCTACCAGGCTCTCACCATCGTTATCATTATTCACATCATTCTAAATTAATCAAGTGACCAATATCAGCTTTGGCATTGACATCAGTTAGTAGGCTTTCTGAGTGAGAAGAGACACATGGGTAGGCCTTCCTTGAAGAGAATGTCTGAAAACGAAAATGATTAAGAAATTCGAGCCACAGAAATCCAACCTTTATATTATATTTCTGGCTTTCATTTTAAAAGTTTAATAAGTCCATGTAATATAGGACAACATCCCCAAATCCATTTGGCCTACGCCGTTTCAATTAGTCTCAATATAATACGGAAAATGTAGCCTATTTAAAATAGCAGAATACCATATTCTGAGTTGCCTCTAGGCTGTTATACTACAGCTCTACCAGAGGTTCAACTTTAAGCCAGGGGCATCTCAGCTCATGTCCTAATAATATGAAGGAGAATGGAGTCCATTTTGTTTTGAAATCAGCGTTTGTCCGTCTCTCCCATTGATCCCATTTTTTATTTTAAAAAAGATGCCTGAGAGATTCACAACATTGGAATGTGCTGCCCTGCCCTGCCTGGTGAGGACACTCAGGTGAAGAGCTGCTCTGCCCTGGCTGGTGAGGACACTCAGGTGAAGAGCTGCTCTGCCCTGGCTGGTGAGGACACTCAGGTGAAGAGCTGCTCTGCCCTGGCTGGTGAGGACACTCAGGTGAAGAGCTGCTCTGCCCTGGCTGGTGAGGACACTCAGGTGAAGAGCTGCTCTGCCCTGGCTGGTGAGGACACTCAGGTGAAGAGCTGCTCTGCCCTGGCTGGTGAGGACACTCAGGTGAAGAGCTGCCCTGCCCTGCCTGGTGAGGACACTCAGGTGAAGAGCTGCTCTGCCCTGGCTGGCGAGGACACTCAGGTGAAGAGCTGCTCTGCCCTGGCTGGTGAGGACACTCAGGTGAGGAGCTGCTCTGCCCTGGCTGGTGAGGAAACTCAGGTGAAGAGCTTCCCTAACCTAGCTGGTGAGGACACTCAGGTGAGGAGCTGCCCTGCCCTGGCTGGTGAGGACACTCAGGTGAAGTGATGTTCTAACCTGGCTGGTGAGGACACTCAGGTGAAGAGCTGCTCTGCCCTGGCTGGTGAGGACACTCAGGTGAAGTGATGCTCTAACCTGGCTGGTGAGGACACTCAGGTGATGAGCTGCTCTAACCTGGCTGGTGAGGACACTCAGGTGAAGAGCTGCCCTAACCTGGCTGGTGAGGACACTCAGGTGAAGAGCTGCTCTAACCTGGCTGGTGAGGACACTCAGGTGAAGAGCTGCCCTACCCTGGCTGGTGATGACACTCAGGTAAAGTGATGCTCTAACCTGGCTGGCCAGGACACTCAGGTGAATAATAACAGGCAGACAAACTAAAGACAAACTAAAGAAGACTATTAAGACTTATTAACTATTATTAACTGTGTCCTCGCCAGTATATTATTAACTGTGTCCTCACCAGTATATTATTAACTGTGTCCTCACCAGTATATTATTAACTGTGTCCTCACCAGTATATTATTAACTGTGTCCTCGCCAGTATATTATTAACTGTGTCCTCACCAGTATATTATTAACTGTGTCCTCACCAGTATATTATTAACTGTGTCCTCACCAGTATATTATTAACTGTGTCCTCACCAGTATATTATTAACTGTGTCCTCGCCATTATATTATTAACTGTGTCCTCACCAGTATATTATTAACTGTGTCCTCACCATTATATTATTAACTGTGTCCTCACCAGTATATTATTGACTGTGTCCTCGCCAGTATATTATTAACTGTGTCCTCACCAGTATATTATTAACTGTGTCCTCACCAGTATATTATTAACTGTGTCCTCACCAGTATATTATTAACCGTGTCCTCACCAGTATATTATTAACTGTGTCCTCACCAGTATATTATTAACCGTGTCCTCACCAGTATATTATTAACTGTGTCCTCACCAGTATATTATTAACCGTGTCCTCACCAGTATATAATTGACCGAAGAGTCTCATCAGGACAGGCAGACAGTCCAGCCAGACAAACAGTACAGTAGACTGTTACATTGCACAAGCAGAGTAAAGACTATTTTTAAGAGATTTAAGAGGATAAATGGAAACACACGCTGCTAATGAACAATAACTAGGTCCTATCGATTACCTTTGAAACGATCCTCTTTGGACTGTCTGATCTAAATAAATAGGTTGGATGGATGGCCTCGATTATCCAGCCATCGAATCGCAAACCGTTCATATGCTAATAATCCACATATTATTTTTTTAAAGACGTTGAACGGCTACCCTCAGCAGTCCTTATTCTCAGAGGAGGTCAGAAGAATCTTTGACAGGGACGTCACCAGAGTTTCATAACCAGGGGGCTCAGCCCTAAAGAGCAGGGGCTGATGGGATACTAACCCTTTTCTAAAATCCTTTCCTGCATTTATATGTAATTTTACATGACTGGAGACATTACAAGGAAAACAAATGTAATACATATATATATAATATAATACTTAAAAAATATATTATATATAATATAATAAACATGTAATACCACACAAATGACCAAAATGACAAGATACTCCGACATGGAAATACTGAGATCAATACAAATGAACAACGCGTTTCTTAAGAGCAAGCGATAGCATCGACCAATGAAACGAGCAGATACCCAGATGGTAGGCCAATGAAAAGACTAGATACCCAGATTGTAGGCCAATGAAACGAGTAGATACCCAGATTGTAGGCCAATGAAACGAGCAGATACCCAGATTGTAGGCCAATGAAACGAGTAGATACCCAGATGGTAGGCCAATGAAACGAGCAGATACCCAGATGGTAGGCCAATGAAACGAGCAGATACCCAGATGGTAGGCCAATGAAACGAGTAGATACCCAGATGGTAGGCCAATGAAACGAGCAGATACCCAGATGGTAGGCCAATGAAACGAGCAGATACCCAGATGGTAGGCCAATGAAACGAGCAGATACCCAGATGGTAGGCCAATGAAACGAGTAGATACCCAGATGGTAGGCCAATGAAACGAGCAGATACCCAGATGGTAGGCCAATGAAACGAGCAGATACCCAGATGGTAGGCCAATGAAACGAGCAGATACCCAGATGGTAGGCCAATGAAATGAGTAGATACCAGATTGTAGGCCAATGAAATGAGTAGATACCAGATTGTAGGCCTTTATATAGCCTTTATATAACCATATGAAACAATGTACATAGGCCCAGGCTACAATATTCTGCCCATATTAACACATGTATATAGGCCCAGGCTACAATATTCTGCCCATATTAACACATGTATATAGGCCCAGG
>NW_026601021.1:37500-40000 GCF_029448725.1 Salvelinus fontinalis
CACACACACACACACACACACCTTCCCCTGGAACGGACACTCACTGTCTGGAATTGCCTGTGGGGGGGAATCATATCAATAGTAATAATAATAATGTATTATGGTTGAGAAGAACAGCAAACACGCTGGTTAAACCATCCAGAGGTCAAGGACCAAGAGGCTCAACGCCTTGGTCTAAAGTAGTGCACTACATAGGGAATAGGTTCTAAAGTAGTGCACTACATAGGGAATAGGGTTTAAAGTAGTGCACTACATAGGGAATATATATAGGGAATAGGGTATAAAGTAGTGCACTACGTAGGGAATAGGGTATAAAGTAGTGCACTACATAGGGAATATATATAGGGAATAGGGTATAAAGTAGTGCACTACGTAGGGAATAGGGTATAAAGTAGTGCACTACGTAAGGTGTAGGGTATAAAGTAGTGCACTACATAGGGAATAGGGTCTAAAGTAGTGCACTACATAGGGAATAGGGTCTAAAGTAGTGCACTACGTAGGGAATAGGGTATAAAGTAGTGCACTACATAGGGAATAGGGTTTAAAGTAGTGCACTACATAGGGAATATTGTCTAAAGTAGTGAACTACATAGGGAACATATATAGGGAATAGGGTCTAAAGTAGTGCACTACATAGGGAATAGGGTCTAAAGTAGTGCACTACATAGGGAATAGGGTCTAAAGTAGTGCACTATGTAGGGAAACTATATAGGGAATAGGGTCTAAAGTAGTGCACTATGTAGGCAAACTATACAGGGAATAGAGTCTAAAGTTGTGCACTATGTAGGGAAACTATATAGGGAATAGGGTCTAAAGTAGTGCACTGTGTAGGGAAACTATATAGGGAATAGGGTGCCATTTGGGATTAAACCATGTTATCTATTCCGGGACCAGTACTGTGTATCTTCCTCTGTCCTCCTCTGTCCTCCTCTACCTCCTCTGTTCTCCTCTGTCCTCCTCTACCTCCTCTGTCCTCCTCTGTCCTCCTCTGTTCTCCTCTACCTCCTGTACCTCCTCTACCTCCTCTGTCCTCCTCTGTTCTCCTCTACCTCCTGTACCTCCTCTACCTCCTCTGTTCTCCTCTCTCCTCCTCTGTTCTCCTCTGTTCTCCTCTGTTCTCCTCTGTCCTCCTCTGTCCTCCTCTGTTCTCCTCTGTTCTCCTCTACCTCCTCTGTTCTCCTCTGTCCTCCTCTGTCCTCCTCTGTTCTCCTCTGTCCTCCTCTGTCCTCCTCTGTCCTCCTCTGTCCTCCTCTGTTCTCCTCTACCTCCTGTACCTCCTCTACCTCCTCTACCTCCTCTGTCCTCCTCTGTTCTCCTCTACTAAAGTAGTGCACTGTGTAGGGAAACTATATAGGGAATAGGGTGCCATTTGGGATTAAACCATGTTATCTATTCCGGGACCAGTACTGTGTATCTTCCTCTGTCCTCCTCTGTCCTCCTCTACCTCCTCTGTTCTCCTCTGTCCTCCTCTACCTCGTCTGTCCTCCTCTGTCCTCCTCTGTTCTCCTCTACCTCCTCTACCTCTGTTCTCCTCTGTCCTCCTCTGTTCTCCTCTGTTCTCCTCTGTTCTCCTCTGTCCTCCTCTGTCCTCCTCTGTTCTCCTCTACCTCCTCTGTTCTCCTCTACCTCCTCTGTCCTCCTCTGTTCTCCTCTGTCCTCCTCTGTTCTCCTCTACCTCCTCTGTCCTCCTCTGTCCTCCTCTGTTCTCCTCTACCTCCTGTACCTCCTCTACCTCCTCTGTCCTCCTCTGTTCTCCTCTACCTCCTGTACCTCCTCTACCTCCTCTGTTCTCCTCTGTCCTCCTCTGTCCTCCTCTGTCCTCCTCTGTTCTCCTCTGTCCTCCTCTACCTCCTCTGTTCTCCTCTGTCCTCCTCTGTTCTCCTCTGTTCTCCTCTGTCCTCCTCTGTTCTCCTCTGTCCTCCTCTGTCCTCCTCTACCTCCTCTGTTCTCCTCTGTCCTCCTCTGTCCTCCTCTGTTCTCCTCTGTCCTCCTCTACCTCCTCTGTTCTCCTCTGTCCTCCTCTGTTCTCCTCTGTTCTCCTCTACCTCCTCTGTCCTCCTCTGTCCTCCTCTGTCCTCCTCTCTCCTCCTCTGTTCTCCTCTGTCCTCCTCTGTCCTCCTCTGTTCTCCTCTGTTCTCCTCTACCTCCTCCTCAACCCAGTAGTCAGCTGGTGGATGGACACTGAACAGCCACAGGGAAGTTATCGACCCTATTAGGTCGAATAACACCCACGTATGCCCAAAGTTCACCCTCCCTAAGGCTATTGATGCATTCCAAATGGCCCCCTACTCCATATATAGTGCACTACTTTTAACCAGAGCACTATGTGCTCTCTATAGTGCACTGTATAAGAAAAAGGGGCGCCATTTTGAACACGGTGTACATTTGGCTGTATGGACAACTGACATGCTACACGAACACTTAGAATGTGTCCTAAATGGCCCCCGTATTCCCTATGTAGTCCACTTACTCTTGATCAGGGTCCCGAGAAGAAGGTGGT
>NW_026601021.1:47500-86956 GCF_029448725.1 Salvelinus fontinalis
AATAGTTATATAGGATGGTGTGTATAGACAGTAGTTATATAGGATGGTGTGTATAGACAGTAGTTATATAGGATGGTGTGTATAGACAGTATAGACAGTAGTTATATAGGATGGTGTGTATAGACAGTATAGACATTAGTTATATAGGATGGTGTGTATAGACATTAGTTATATAGGATGGTGTGTATAGACAGTAGTTAAATAGGATGGTGTGTATAGACAGTAGTTATATAGGCTGGTGTGTATAGACAGTAGTTATATAGGATGGTGTGTATAGACAGTAGTTATATGGGATGGTGTGTATAGACATTAGTTAAATAGGATGGTGTGTATAGACAGTATAGACAGTAGTTATATAGGATGGTGTGTGTAGACAGTAGTTATATAGGATGGTGTGTATAGACATTAGTTAAATAGGATGGTGTGTATAGACAGTATAGACAGTAGTTATATAGGATGGTGTGTGTAGACAGTAGTTATATAGGATGGTGTGTATAGACAGTAGTTAAATAGGATGGTGTGTATAGACAGTAGTTATATAGGATGGTGTGTATAGACAGTAGTTAAATAGGATGGTGTGTATAGACAGTATAGACAGTAGTTATATAGGATGGTGTGTATAGACAGTAGTTATATAGGATGGTGTGTATAGACAGTAGTTAAATAGGATGGTGTGTATAGACAGTATAGACAGTAGTTATATAGGATGGTGTGTATAGACAGTATAGACAGTAGTTAAATAGGATGGTGTGTATAGACAGTAGTTATATAGGATGGTGTGTATAGACAGTATAGACAGTAGTTATATAGGATGGTGTGTATAGACATTAGTTAAATAGGATGGTGTGTGTAGACAGTATAGACAGTAGTTATATAGGATGGTGTGTATAGACAGTAGTTAAATAGGATGGTGTGTATAGACAGTATAGACAGTAGTTATATAGGATGGTGTGTATATACAGTAGTTATATAGGATGGTGTGTATATACAGTATAGACAGTAGTTATATAGGATGGTGTGTATAGACAGTATAGACAGTAGTTATATAGGATGGTGTGTATAGACAGTAGTTATATAGGATGGTGTGTATAGACAGTATGGACAGTAGTTATATAGGATGGTGTGTATAGACAGTATAGACAGTAGTTATATAGGATGGTGTGTATAGACAGTAGTTATATAGGATGGTGTGTATAGACAGTAGTTAAATAGGATGGTGTGTATAGACAGTATAGACAGTAGTTAAATAGGATGGTGTGTATAGACAGTATAGACAGTAGTTATATAGGATGGTGTGTATAGACAGTAGTTAAATAGGATGGTGTGTATAGACAGTATAGACAGTAGTTATATAGGATGGTGTGTATAGACAGTAGTTATATAGGATGGTGTGTGTAGACAGTAGTTATATATGATGGTGTGTATAGACAGTAGTTATATAGGATGGTGTGTATAGACAGTAGTTAAATAGGATGGTGTGTATAGACAGTATAGACAGTAGTTATATAGGATGGTGTGTATAGACAGTAGTTAAATAGGATGGTGTGTATAGACAGTATAGACAGTAGTTATATAGGATGGTGTGTATAGACAGTAGTTAAATAGGATGGTGTGTATAGACAGTATAGACAATAGTTAAATAGGATGGTGTGTATAGACAGTATAGACAGTAGTTATATAGGATGGTGTGTATAGACAGTAGTTATATAGGATGGTGTGTGTAGACAGTAGTTATATAGGATGGTGTGTATAGACAGTAGTTATATAGGATGGTGTGTATAGACAGTAGTTATATAGGATGGTGTGTATAGACAGTAGTTATATAGGATGGTGTGTATAGACAGTATAGACAGTAGTAATATAGGATGGTGTGTATAGACAGTATAGACAGTAGTTATATAGGATGGTGTGTATAGACAGTAGTTATATAGAATGGTGTGTATAGACAGTAGTTATATAGGATGGTGTGTATAGACAGTAGTTATATAGGATGGTGTGTATAGACAGTATAGACAGTAGTTATATAGGATGGTGTGTATAGACAGTATAGACAGTAGTTATATAGGATGGTGTGTATAGACAGTAGTTATATAGGATGGTGTGTATAGACAGTAGTTATATAGGATGGTGTGTATAGACAGTAGTTATATAGGATGGTGTGTATAGACAGTAGTTAAATAGGATGGTGTGTATAGACAGTATAGACAGTAGTTTTATATGATGGTGTGTATAGACAGTAGTTATATAGAATGGTGTGTATAGACAGTAGTTATATAGGATGGTGTGTATAGACATTAATTAAATAGGATGATGTGTATAGACAGTATAGACAGTAGTTATATAGGATGGTGTGTGTAGACAGTAGTTATATAGGATGGTGTGTATAGACAGTAGTTATATAGGATGGTGTGTATCGACAATATAGACAGTAGTTATATAGGATGGTGTGTATAGACAGTATAGACAGTAGTTATATAGGATGGTGTGTGTAGACAGTAGTTATATAGGATGGTGTGTATAGACAGTAGTTATATAGGATGGTGTGTATAGACAGTAGTTATATAGGATGGTGTGTATAGACAGTACTTATATAGGATGGTGTGTAGACAGTAGTTATATAGGATGGTGTGTATAGACAGTATAGACAGTAGTTATATAGGATGGTGTGTGTAGACAGTAGTTACATAGGATGGTGTGTATAGACAGTAGTTATATAGGATGGTGTGTATAGACAGTAAAGTTAGTAGTTATATAGGATGTTATGTGTAGACAGTAGTTATATAGGATTGTTTGTATAGACAGTATAGACAGTAGTTATATAGGATGGTGTGTGTAGACAGTAGTTATATAGGATGGTGTGTATAGACAGTAGTTATATAGGATGGTGTGTATAGACAGTATAGACAGTAGTTATATAGGATGGTGTGTGTAGACAGTAGTTATATAGGATGGTGTGTATAGACAGTATAGACAGTAGTTATATAGGATGGTGTGTATAGACAGTAGTTATATAGGATGGTGTGTGTAGACAGTAGTTATATAGGATGATGTGTATAGACAGTAGTTATACAGGATGGTGTGTATAGACAGTAGTTATATAGGATGGTGTGTGTAGACAGTAGTTATATAGGATGGTGTGTGTAGACAGTAGTTATATAGGATGGTGTGTATAGACAGTATAGACAGTAGTTATATAGGATGGTGTGTATAGACAGTAGTTATATAGGATGGTGTGTATAGACAGTAGTTATATAGGATGGTGTGTATAGACAGTAGTTATCTAGGATGGTGTGTATAGACAGTAGTTATATAGGATGGTGTGTATAGACAGTATAGACAGTAGTTATATAGGATGGTGTGTATAGACAGTAGTTATATAGGATGGTGTGTATAGACAGTATAGACAGTAGTTATATAGGATGGTGTGTATAGACAGTATAGACAGTAGTTATATAGGATGGTGTGTGTAGACAGTAGTTATATAGGATGGTGTGTATAGACAGTAGTTATATAGGATGGTGTGTGTAGACAGTAGTTATATATGATGGTGTGTATAGACAGTAGGTATATAGGATGGTGTGTGTAGACAGTAGGTATATAGGATGGTGTGTATAGACAGTAGTAATATAGGATGGTGTGTGTAGACAGTAGGTATATAGGATGGTGTGTATAGACAGTAGTTATATAGGATGGTGTGTGTAGACAGTAGTTATATATGATGGTGTGTATAGACAGTATAGACAGTAGTTATATAGGACGATGTGTGTAGACAGTATAGACAGTAGTTATATAGGATGGTGTGTATAGACAGTATAGACAGTAGTTAAATAGGATGGTGTGTATAGACAGTATAGACAGTAGTTATATAGGATGGTGTGTATAGACAGTATAGACAGTAGTTATATAGGATGGTTTGTGTAGACAGTAGTTAAATAGGATGGTGTGTATAGACAGTATAGACAGTAGTTATATAGGATGGTGTGTATAGACAGTATAGACAGTAGTTATAAAGGATGGTGTGTATAGACAGTAGTTATATAGGATGGTGTGTATAGACAGTAGTTATATAGGATGGTGTTTATAGACAGTATAGACAGTAGTTATATAGGATGGTGTGTGTAGACAGTAGTTATATAGGATGGTGTGTATAGACAGTATAGACAGTAGTTAAATAGGATGGTGTGTATAGACAGTATAGACAGTAGTTATATAGGATGGTGTGTATAGACAGTATAGACAGTAGTTATATAGGATGGTGTGTATAGACAGTAGTTATATAGGATGGTGTGTATAGACAGTAGTTATATAGGATGGTGTGTATAGACAGTATAGACAGTAGTTATATAGGATGGTGTGTGTAGACAGTATAGACAGTAGTTATATAGGATGGTGTGTATAGACAGTATAGACAGTAGTTATATAGGATGGTGTGTATAGACAGTAGTTATATAGGATGGTGTGTGTAGACAGTATAGACAGTAGTTATATAGGATGGTGTGTATAGACAGTAGTTATATAGGATGGTGTGTGTAGACAGTAGTTATATAGGATGGTGTGTATAGACAGTAGTTATATAGGATGGTGTGTATAGACAGTAGTTATATAGGATGGTGTGTGTAGACAGTAGTTATATAGGATGGTGTGTGTAGACAGTAGGTATATAGGATGGTGTGTATAGACAGTAGTAATATAGGATGGTGTGTGTAGACAGTAGGTATATAGGATGGTGTGTATAGACAGTAGTTATATAGGATGGTGTGTGTAGACAGTAGTTATATATGATGGTGTGTATAGACAGTATAGACAGTAGTTATATAGGACGATGTGTGTAGATAGTATAGACAGTAGTTATATAGGATGGTGTGTATAGACAGTATAGACAGTAGTTAAATAGGATGGTGTGTATAGACAGTATAGACAGTAGTTATATAGGATGGTGTGTATAGACAGTATAGACAGTAGTTATATAGGATGGTTTGTGTAGACAGTAGTTAAATAGGATGGTGTGTATAGACAGTATAGACAGTAGTTATATAGGATGGTGTGTATAGACAGTATAGACAGTAGTTATAAAGGATGGTGTGTATAGACAGCAGTTATATAGGATGGTGTGTATAGACAGTAGTTATATAGGATGGTGTGTATAGACAGTATAGACAGTAGTTATATAGGATGGTGTGTGTAGACAGTAGTTATATAGGATGGTGTGTATAGACAGTATAGACAGTAGTTAAATAGGATGGTGTGTATAGACAGTATAGACAGTAGTTATATAGGATGGTGTGTATAGACAGTATAGACAGTAGTTATATAGGATGGTGTGTATAGACAGTAGTTATATAGGATGGTGTGTATAGACAGTAGTTATATAGGATGGTGTGTATAGACAGTATAGACAGTAGTTATATAGGATGGTGTGTGTAGACAGTATAGACAGTAGTTATATAGGATGGTGTGTATAGACAGTATAGACAGTAGTTATATAGGATGGTGTGTATAGACAGTAGTTATATAGGATGGTGTGTGTAGACAGTATAGACAGTAGTTATATAGGATGGTGTGTATAGACAGTAGTTATATAGGATGGTGTGTGTAGACAGTAGTTATATAGGATGGTGTGTATAGACAGTAGTTATATAGGATGGTGTGTATAGACAGTAGTTATATAGGATGGTGTGTGTAGACAGTAGTTATATAGGATGGTGTGTGTAGACAGTATAGACAGTAGTTATATAGGATGGTGTGTATAGACAGTAGTTATATAGGATGGTGTGTATAGACAGTAGTTATATAGGATGGTGTGTATAGACAGTAGTTATATAGGATGGTGTGTATAGACAGTATAGACAGTAGTTATATAGGATGGTGTGTATAGACAGTAGTTATATAGGATGGTGTGTATAGACAGTATAGACAGTAGTTATATAGGATGGTGTGTATAGACAGTAGTTATATAGGATGGTGTGTGTAGACAGTAGTTATATATGATGGTGTGTATAGACAGTAGGTATATAGGATGGTGTGTGTAGACAGTAGGTATATAGGATGGTGTGTATAGACAGTAGTAATATAGGATGGTGTGTGTAGACAGTAGTTATATAGGATGGTGTGTATAGACAGTAGTTATATAGGATGGTGTGTGTAGACAGTAGTTATATATGATGGTGTGTATAGACAGTATAGACAGTAGTTATATAGGACGATGTGTGTAGACAGTATAGACAGTAGTTATATAGGTTGGTGTGTATAGACAGTATAGACAGTAGTTATATAGGATGGTGTGTATAGACAGTATAGACAGTAGTTATATAGGATGGTTTGTGTAGACAGTAGTTAAATAGGATGGTGTGTATAGACAGTATAGACAGTAGTTATATAGGATGGTGTGTATAGACAGTATAGACAGTAGTTATATAGGATGGTGTGTATAGACAGTAGTTATATAGGATGTGTGTATAGACAGTAGTTATATAGGATGGTGTGTATAGACAGTATAGACAGTAGTTAAATAGGATGGTGTGTATAGACAGTATAGACAGTAGTTATATAGGATGGTGTGTATAGACAGTATAGACAGTAGTTATAAAGGATGGTGTGTATAGACAGTAGTTATATAGGATGGTGTGTATAGACAGTAGTTATATAGGATGGTGTGCATAGACAGTATAGACAGTAGTTATATAGGATGGTGTGTGTAGACAGTAGTTATATAGGATGGTGTGTATAGACAGTATAGACAGTAGTTAAATAGGATGGTGTGTATAGACAGTATAGACAGTAGTTATATAGGATGGTGTGTATAGACAGTATAGACAGTAGTTATATAGGATGGTGTGTATAGACAGTAGTTATATAGGATGGTGTGTATAGACAGTAGTTATATAGGATGGTGTGTATAGACAGTATAGACAGTAGTTATATAGGATGGTGTGTGTAGACAGTATAGACAGTAGTTATATAGGATGGTGTGTATAGACAGTATAGACAGTAGTTATATAGGATGGTGTGTATAGACAGTAGTTATATAGGATGGTGTGTGTAGACAGTATAGACAGTAGTTATATAGGATGGTGTGTATAGACAGTAGTTATATAGGATGGTGTGTGTAGACAGTAGTTATATAGGATGGTGTGTATAGACAGTAGTTATATAGGATGGTGTGTATAGACAGTAGTTATATAGGATGGTGTGTGTAGACAGTAGTTATATAGGATGGTGTGTGTAGACAGTATAGACAGTAGTTATATAGGATGGTGTGTATAGACAGTAGTTATATAGGATGGTGTGTATAGACAGTAGTTATATAGGATGGTGTGTATAGACAGTAGTTATATAGGATGGTGTGTATAGACAGTATAGACAGTAGTTATATAGGATGGTGTGTATAGACAGTAGTTATATAGGATGGTGTGTATAGACAGTAGTTAAATAGGATGGTGTGTATAGACAGTAGTTATATAGGATGGTGTGTATAGACAGTAGTTATATAGGATGGTGTGTATAGACAGTAGTTAAATAGGATGGTGTGTATAGACAGTATAGACAGTAGTTATATAGGATGGTGTGTATAGACAGTATAGACAGTAGTTATAAAGGATGGTGTGTATAGACAGTAGTTATATAGGATGGTGTGTATAGACAGTAGTTATATAGGATGGTGTGTATAGACAGTATAGACAGTAGTTATATAGGATGGTGTGTGTAGACAGTAGTTATATAGGATGGTGTGTATAGACAGTATAGACAGTAGTTAAATAGGATGGTGTGTATAGACAGTATAGACAGTAGTTATATAGGATGGTGTGTATAGACAGTATAGACAGTAGTTATATAGGATGGTGTGTATAGACAGTAGTTATATAGGATGGTGTGTATAGACAGTAGTTATATAGGATGGTGTGTATAGACAGTATAGACAGTAGTTATATAGGATGGTGTGTGTAGACAGTATAGACAGTAGTTATATAGGATGGTGTGTATAGACAGTATAGACAGTAGTTATATAGGATGGTGTGTATAGACAGTAGTTATATAGGATGGTGTGTGTAGACAGTATAGACAGTAGTTATATAGGATGGTGTGTATAGACAGTAGTTATATAGGATGGTGTGTGTAGACAGTAGTTATATAGGATGGTGTGTATAGACAGTAGTTATATAGGATGGTGTGTATAGACAGTAGTTATATAGGATGGTGTGTGTAGACAGTAGTTATATAGGATGGTGTGTGTAGACAGTATAGACAGTAGTTATATAGGATGGTGTGTATAGACAGTAGTTATATAGGATGGTGTGTATAGACAGTAGTTATATAGGATGGTGTGTATAGACAGTATAGACAGTAGTTATATAGGATGGTGTGTATAGACAGTAGTTATATAGGATGGTGTGTATAGACAGTAGTTAAATAGGATGGTGTGTATAGACAGTAGTTATATAGGATGGTGTGTATAGACAGTAGTTATATAGGATGGTGTGTATAGACAGTAGTTATATAGGATGGTGTGTATAGACAGTAGTTATATAGGATGGTGTGTATGGACAGTATGGACAGTAGTTATATAGGATGGTGTGTATAAACAGTAGTTATATAGGATGGTGTGTATAGACAGTAGTTATATAGGATGGTGTGTATAGACAGTAGTTATATAGGATGGTGTGTATAGACAGTAGTTATATAGGATGGTGTGTATAGACAGTATAGACAGTAGTTATATAGGATGGTGTGTGTAGACAGTAGTTATATAGGATGGTGTGTGTAGACAGTAGTTATATAGGATGGTGTGTATAGACAGTAGTTATATAGGATGGTGTGTATAGACAGTAGTTATATAGGATGGTGTGTATAGACAGTATGGACAGTAGTTATATAGGATGGTGTGTATAAACAGTAGTTATATAGGATGGTGTGTATAGACAGTAGTTATATAGGATGGTGTGTATAGACAGTAGTTATATAGGATGGTGTGTATAGACAGTAGTTATATAGGATGGTGTGTATGGACAGTAGTTATATAGGATGGTGTGTGTAGACAGTAGTTATATAGGATGGTGTGTATGGACAGTAGTTATATAGGATGGTGTGTATAGACAGTAGTTATATAGGATGGTGTGTATAGACAGTAGTTATATAGGATGGTGTGTATAGACAGAAGTTATATAGGATGGTGTGTATAGACAGTAGTTATATAGGATGGTGTGTATGGACAGTAGTTATATAGGATGGTGTGTGTAGACAGTAGTTATATAGGATGGTGTGTATGGACAGTAGTTATATAGGATGGTGTGTAGACAGTATAGACAGTAGTTATATAGGATGGTGTGTATAGACAGTAGTTATATAGGATGGTGTGTGTAGACAGTATAGACAGTAGTTATATAGGATGGTGTGTATAGACAGTAGTAATATAGGATGGTGTGTATGGACAGTAGTTATATAGGATGGTGTGTATAGACAGTAGTTATATAGGATGGTGTGTATAGACAGTATAGACAGTAGTTATATAGGATGGTGTGTGTAGACAGTAGTTATATAGGATGGTGTGTATGGACAGTAGTTATATAGGATGGTGTGTATAGACAGTATAGACAGTAGTTATATAGGATGGTGTGTATAGACAGTATAGACAGTAGTTATATAGGATGGTGTGTGTAGACAGTAGTTATATAGGATGGTGTGTATAGACAGTAGTTATATAGGATGGTGTGTGTAGACAGTAGTTATATATGATGGTGTGTATAGACAGTAGGTATATAGGATGGTGTGTGTAGACAGTAGGTATATAGGATGGTGTGTATAGACAGTAGTAATATAGGATGGTGTGTGTAGACAGTAGGTATATAGGATGGTGTGTATAGACAGTAGTTATATAGGATGGTGTGTGTAGACAGTAGTTATATATGATGGTGTGTATAGACAGTATAGACAGTAGTTATATAGGACGATGTGTGTAGACAGTATAGACAGTAGTTATATAGGATGGTGTGTATAGACAGTATAGACAGTAGTTAAATAGGATGGTGTGTATAGACAGTATAGACAGTAGTTATATCGGATGGTGTGTATAGACAGTATAGACAGTAGTTATATAGGATGGTTTGTGTAGACAGTAGTTAAATAGGATGGTGTGTATAGACAGTATAGACAGTAGTTATATAGGATGGTGTGTATAGACAGTATAGACAGTAGTTATATAGGATGGTGTGTATAGACAGTAGTTATATAGGATGGTGTGTATAGACAGTAGTTATATAGGATGGTGTGTATAGACAGTATAGACAGTAGTTAAATAGGATGGTGTGTATAGACAGTATAGACAGTAGTTATATAGGATGGTGTGTATAGACAGTATAGACAGTAGTTATAAAGGATGGTGTGTATAGACAGTAGTTATATAGGATGGTGTGTATAGACAGTAGTTATATAGGATGGTGTGTATAGACAGTATAGACAGTAGTTATATAGGATGGTGTGTGTAGACAGTAGTTATATAGGATGGTGTGTATAGACAGTATAGACAGTAGTTAAATAGGATGGTGTGTATAGACAGTAGTTATATAGGATGGTGTGTATAGACAGTAGTTATATAGGATGGTGTGTATAGACAGTAGTTATATAGGATGGTGTGTATAGACAGTATAGACAGTAGTTATATAGGATGGTGTGTATAGACAGTAGTTATATAGGATGGTGTGTATAGACAGTAGTTAAATAGGATGGTGTGTATAGACAGTAGTTATATAGGATGGTGTGTATAGACAGTAGTTATATAGGATGGTGTGTATAGACAGTAGTTATATAGGATGGTGTGTATAGACAGTAGTTATATAGGATGGTGTGTATAGACAGTAGTTATATAGGATGGTGTGTATGGACAGTATGGACAGTAGTTATATAGGATGGTGTGTATAAACAGTAGTTATATAGGATGGTGTGTATAGACAGTAGTTATATAGGATGGTGTGTATAGACAGTAGTTATATAGGATGGTGTGTATAGACAGTAGTTATATAGGATGGTGTGTATAGACAGTATAGACAGTAGTTATATAGGATGGTGTGTGTAGACAGTAGTTATATAGGATGGTGTGTGTAGACAGTAGTTATATAGGATGGTGTGTATAGACAGTAGTTATATAGGATGGTGTGTATAGACAGTAGTTATATAGGATGGTGTGTATAGACAGTATGGACAGTAGTTATATAGGATGGTGTGTATAAACAGTAGTTATATAGGATGGTGTGTATAGACAGTAGTTATATAGGATGGTGTGTATAGACAGTAGTTATATAGGATGGTGTGTATAGACAGTAGTTATATAGGATGGTGTGTATGGACAGTAGTTATATAGGATGGTGTGTGTAGACAGTAGTTATATAGGATGGTGTGTATGGACAGTAGTTATATAGGATGGTGTGTATAGACAGTAGTTATATAGGATGGTGTGTATAGACAGTAGTTATATAGGATGGTGTGTATAGACAGAAGTTATATAGGATGGTGTGTATAGACAGTAGTTATATAGGATGGTGTGTATGGACAGTAGTTATATAGGATGGTGTGTGTAGACAGTAGTTATATAGGATGGTGTGTATGGACAGTAGTTATATAGGATGGTGTGTAGACAGTATAGACAGTAGTTATATAGGATGGTGTGTATAGACAGTAGTTATATAGGATGGTGTGTGTAGACAGTATAGACAGTAGTTATATAGGATGGTGTGTATAGACAGTAGTTATATAGGATGGTGTGTATGGACAGTAGTTATATAGGATGGTGTGTATAGACAGTAGTTATATAGGATGGTGTGTATAGACAGTATAGACAGTAGTTATATAGGATGGTGTGTGTAGACAGTAGTTATATAGGATGGTGTGTATAGACAGTATAGACAGTAGTTAAATAGGATGGTGTGTATAGACAGTATAGACAGTAGTTATATAGGATGGTGTGTATAGACAGTATAGACAGTAGTTATATAGGATGGTGTGTATAGACAGTAGTTATATAGGATGGTGTGTATAGACAGTATAGACAGTAGTTATATAGGATGGTGTGTGTAGACAGTATAGACAGTAGTTATATAGGATGGTGTGTATAGACAGTATAGACAGTAGTTATATAGGATGGTGTGTATAGACAGTAGTTATATAGGATGGTGTGTGTAGACAGTATAGACAGTAGTTATATAGGATGGTGTGTATAGACAGTAGTTATATAGGATGGTGTGTATAGACAGTAGTTATATAGGATGGTGTGTATAGACAGTAGTTATATAGGATGGTGTGTATAGACAGTATAGACAGTAGTTATATAGGATGGTGTGTATAGACAGTAGTTATATAGGATGGTGTGTATAGACAGTAGTTAAATAGGATGGTGTGTATAGACAGTAGTTATATAGGATGGTGTGTATAGACAGTAGTTATATAGGATGGTGTGTATAGACAGTAGTTATATAGGATGGTGTGTATAGACAGTAGTTATATAGGATGGTGTGTATGGACAGTATGGACAGTAGTTATATAGGATGGTGTGTATAAACAGTAGTTATATAGGATGGTGTGTATAGACAGTAGTTATCTAGGATGGTGTGTATAGACAGTAGTTATATAGGATGGTGTGTATAGACAGTAGTTATATAGGATGGTGTGTATAGACAGTATAGACAGTAGTTATATAGGATGTTGTGTGTAGACAGTAGTTATATAGGATGGTGTGTGTAGACAGTAGTTATATAGGATGGTGTGTATAGACAGTAGTTATATAGGATGGTGTGTATAGACAGTAGTTATATAGGATGGTGTGTATAGACAGTATGGACAGTAGTTATATAGGATGGTGTGTATAAACAGTAGTTATATAGGATGGTGTGTATAGACAGTAGTTATATAGGATGGTGTGTATAGACAGTAGTTATATAGGATGGTGTGTATAGACAGTAGTTATATAGGATGGTGTGTATGGACAGTAGTTATATAGGATGGTGTGTGTAGACAGTAGTTATATAGGATGGTGTGTATGGACAGTAGTTATATAGGATGGTGTGTATAGACAGTAGTTATATAGGATGGTGTGTATAGACAGTAGTTATATAGGATGGTGTGTATAGACAGAAGTTATATAGGATGGTGTGTATAGACAGTAGTTATATAGGATGGTGTGTATGGACAGTAGTTATATAGGATGGTGTGTGTAGACAGTAGTTATATAGGATGGTGTGTATGGACAGTAGTTATATAGGATGGTGTGTAGACAGTATAGACAGTAGTTATATAGGATGGTGTGTATAGACAGTAGTTATATAGGATGGTGTGTGTAGACAGTATAGAAAGGAGTTATATAGGATGGTGTGTATAGACAGTAGTAATATAGGATGGTGTGTATGGACAGTAGTTATATAGGATGGTGTGTATAGACAGTAGTTATATAGGATGGTGTGTATAGACAGTATAGACAGTAGTTATATAGGATGGTGTGTGTAGACAGTAGTTATATAGGATGGTGTGTATGGACAGTAGTTATATAGGATGGTGTGTATAGACAGTATAGACAGTAGTTATATAGGATGGTGTGTATAGACAGTATAGACAGTAGTTATATAGGATGGTGTGTGTAGACAGTAGTTATATAGGATGGTGTGTATAGACAGTAGTTATATAGGATGGTGTGTGTAGACAGTAGTTATATATGATGGTGTGTATAGACAGTAGGTATATAGGATGGTGTGTGTAGACAGTAGGTATATAGGATGGTGTGTATAGACAGTAGTAATATAGGATGGTGTGTGTAGACAGTAGGTATATAGGATGGTGTGTATAGACAGTAGTTATATAGGATGGTGTGTGTAGACAGTAGTTATATATGATGGTGTGTATAGACAGTATAGACAGTAGTTATATAGGACGATGTGTGTAGACAGTATAGACAGTAGTTATATAGGATGGTGTGTATAGACAGTATAGACAGTAGTTAAATAGGATGGTGTGTATAGACAGTATAGACAGTAGTTATATCGGATGGTGTGTATAGACAGTATAGACAGTAGTTATATAGGATGGTTTGTGTAGACAGTAGTTAAATAGGATGGTGTGTATAGACAGTATAGACAGTAGTTATATAGGATGGTGTGTATAGACAGTATAGACAGTAGTTATATAGGATGGTGTGTATAGACAGTAGTTATATAGGATGGTGTGTATAGACAGTAGTTATATAGGATGGTGTGTATAGACAGTATAGACAGTAGTTAAATAGGATGGTGTGTATAGACAGTATAGACAGTAGTTATATAGGATGGTGTGTATAGACAGTATAGACAGTAGTTATAAAGGATGGTGTGTATAGACAGTAGTTATATAGGATGGTGTGTATAGACAGTAGTTATATAGGATGGTGTGTATAGACAGTATAGACAGTAGTTATATAGGATGGTGTGTGTAGACAGTAGTTATATAGGATGGTGTGTATAGACAGTATAGACAGTAGTTAAATAGGATGGTGTGTATAGACAGTAGTTATATAGGATGGTGTGTATAGACAGTAGTTATATAGGATGGTGTGTATAGACAGTAGTTATATAGGATGGTGTGTATAGACAGTATAGACAGTAGTTATATAGGATGGTGTGTATAGACAGTAGTTATATAGGATGGTGTGTATAGACAGTAGTTAAATAGGATGGTGTGTATAGACAGTAGTTATATAGGATGGTGTGTATAGACAGTAGTTATATAGGATGGTGTGTATAGACAGTAGTTATATAGGATGGTGTGTATAGACAGTAGTTATATAGGATGGTGTGTATAGACAGTAGTTATATAGGATGGTGTGTATAGACAGTAGTTATATAGGATGGTGTGTATAGACAGTATAGACAGTAGTTATATAGGATGGTGTGTGTAGACAGTAGTTATATAGGATGGTGTGTGTAGACAGTAGTTATATAGGATGGTGTGTATAGACAGTAGTTATATAGGATGGTGTGTATAGACAGTAGTTATATAGGATGGTGTGTATAGACAGTATGGACAGTAGTTATATAGGATGGTGTGTATAAACAGTAGTTATATAGGATGGTGTGTATAGACAGTAGTTATATAGGATGGTGTGTATAGACAGTAGTTATATAGGATGGTGTGTATAGACAGTAGTTATATAGGATGGTGTGTATGGACAGTAGTTATATAGGATGGTGTGTGTAGACAGTAGTTATATAGGATGGTGTGTATGGACAGTAGTTATATAGGATGGTGTGTATAGACAGTAGTTATATAGGATGGTGTGTATAGACAGTAGTTATATAGGATGGTGTGTATAGACAGAAGTTATATAGGATGGTGTGTATAGACAGTAGTTATATAGGATGGTGTGTATGGACAGTAGTTATATAGGATGGTGTGTGTAGACAGTAGTTATATAGGATGGTGTTTATGGACAGTAGTTATATAGGATGGTGTGTAGACAGTATAGACAGTAGTTATATAGGATGGTGTGTATAGACAGTAGTTATATAGGATGGTGTGTGTAGACAGTATAGACAGTAGTTATATAGGATGGTGTGTATAGACAGTAGTTATATAGGATGGTGTGTATGGACAGTAGTTATATAGGATGGTGTGTATAGACAGTAGTTATATAGGATGGTGTGTATAGACAGTATAGACAGTAGTTATATAGGATGGTGTGTGTAGACAGTAGTTATATAGGATGGTGTGTATAGACAGTATAGACAGTAGTTAAATAGGATGGTGTGTATAGACAGTATAGACAGTAGTTATATAGGATGGTGTGTATAGACAGTATAGACAGTAGTTATATAGGATGGTGTGTATAGACAGTAGTTATATAGGATGGTGTGTATAGACAGTATAGACAGTAGTTATATAGGATGGTGTGTGTAGACAGTATAGACAGTAGTTATATAGGATGGTGTGTATAGACAGTATAGACAGTAGTTATATAGGATGGTGTGTATAGACAGTAGTTATATAGGATGGTGTGTGTAGACAGTATAGACAGTAGTTATATAGGATGGTGTGTATAGACAGTAGTTATATAGGATGGTGTGTGTAGACAGTAGTTATATAGGATGGTGTGTATAGACAGTAGTTATATAGGATGGTGTGTATAGACAGTAGTTATATAGGATGGTGTGTGTAGACAGTAGTTATATAGGATGGTGTGTATAGACAGTATAGACAGTAGTTATATAGGATGGTGTGTATAGACAGTAGTTATATAGGATGGTGTGTATAGACAGTAGTTATATAGGATGGTGTGTGTAGACAGTAGTTATATAGGATGGTGTGTGTAGACAGTATAGACAGTAGTTATATAGGATGGTGTGTATAGACAGTAGTTATATAGGATGGTGTGTATAGACAGTATAGACAGTAGTTATATAGGATGGTGTGTATAGACAGTAGTTATATAGGATGGTGTGTATAGACAGTAGTTATATAGGATGGTGTGTATAGACAGTAGTTATATAGGATGGTGTGTATAGACAGTAGTTATATAGGATGGTGTGTATAGACAGTAGTTATATAGGATGGTGTGTGTAGACAGTATGGACAGTAGTTATATAGGATGGTGTGTATAAACAGTAGTTATATAGGATGGTGTGTATAGACAGTAGTTATATAGGATGGTGTGTATAGACAGTAGTTATATAGGATGGTGTGTATAGACAGTAGTTATATAGGATGGTGTGTATAGACAGTAGTTATATAGGATGGTGTGTATAGACAGTAGTTATATAGGATGGTGTGTATAGACAGTAGTTATATAGGATGGTGTGTATAGACAGTAGTTATATAGGATGGTGTGTATAGACAGTATAGACAGTAGTTATATAGGATGGTGTGTGTAGACAGTAGTTATATAGGATGGTGTGTGTAGACAGTAGTTATATAGGATGGTGTGTATAGACAGTAGTTATATAGGATGGTGTGTATAGACAGTAGTTATATAGGATGGTGTGTATAGACAGTAGTTATATAGGATGGTGTGTATGGACAGTAGTTATATAGGATGGTGTGTGTAGACAGTAGTTATATAGGATGGTGTGTATGGACAGTAGTTATATAGGATGGTGTGTATAGACAGTAGTTATATAGGATGGTGTGTATAGACAGTAGTTATATAGGATGGTGTGTATAGACAGTAGTTATATAGGATGGTGTGTATAGACAGTAGTTATATAGGATGGTGTGTATGGACAGTAGTTATATAGGATGGTGTGTGTAGACAGTAGTTATATAGGATGGTGTGTATGGACAGTAGTTATATAGGATGGTGTGTAGACAGTATAGACAGTAGTTATATAGGATGGTGTGTATAGACAGTAGTTATATAGGATGGTGTGTGTAGACAGTATAGACAGTAGTTATATAGGATGGTGTGTATAGACAGTAGTTATATAGGATGGTGTGTATGGACAGTAGTTATATAGGATGGTGTGTAGACAGTAGTTATATAGGATGGTGTTCATAGACAGTAGTTATATAGGATGGTGTGTATAGACAGTATGGACAGTAGTTATATAGGATGGTGTGTGTAGACAGTATAGACAGTAGTTATATAGGATGGTGTGTATGGACAGTAGTTATATAGGATGGTGTGTGTAGACAGTAGTTATATAGGATGGTGTGTATAGACAGTAGTTATATAGGATGGTGTGTATAGACAGTAGTTATATAGGATGGTGTGTATAGACAGTATAGACAGTAGTTATATTGGATGGGCTGTATAGACAGTAGTTATATAGGATGGTGTGTATAGACAGTAGTTATATATGATGGTGTGTATAGACAGTATGGACAGTAGTTATATAGGATGGTGTGTATAGACAGTAGTTATATAGGATGGTGTGTATAGACAGTAGTTATATAGGATGGTGTGTATCGACAGTATAGACAGTAGTTATATAGGATGTGTGTATAGACAGTATAGACAGTAGTTATATAGGATGGTGTGTATAGACAGTATAGACAGTAGTTATATAGGATGGTGTGTGTAGACAGTATAGACAGTAGTTATATAGGATGGTGTGTATAGACAGTAGTTATATAGGAGGGTGTGTATAGACAGTAGTTATATATGATGGTGTGTATAGACAGTAGTTATATAGGATGGTGTGTATAGACAGTAGTTATATAGGATGGTGTGTATAGACAGTATGGACAGTAGTTATATAGGATGGTGTTTGTAGACAGTAGTTATAAAGGATGGTGTGTATAGACAGTAGTTATATAGGATGGTGTGTATAGACAGTAGTTATATAGGATGGTGTGTATAGACAGTAGTTATATAGGATGGTGTGTATAGACAGTATGGACAGTAGTTATAAAGGATGGTGTGTGTAGACAGTAGTTATATAGGATGGTGTGTATAGACAGTAGTTATAAAGGATGGTGTGTATAGACAGTAGTTATATAGGATGGTGTGTATAGACAGTAGTTATATAGGATGGTGTGTATAGACAGTAGTTATATAGGATGGTGTGTATAGACAGTAGTTATATAGGATGGTGTGTATAGACAGTATAGACAGTAGTTATATAGGATGGTGTGTATAGACAGTAGTTATATAGGATGGTGTGTATAGACAGTAGTTATATAGGATGGTGTGTGTAGACAGTATAGACAGTAGTTATATAGGATGGTGTGTATAGACAGTAGTTATATAGGATGGTGTGTATAGACAGTAGTTATATAGGATGGTGTGTATAGACAGTAGTTATATTGGATGTTGTGTGTAGACAGTAGTTTTATAGGATGGTGTGTATAGGCAGTATAGACAGTAGTTATATAGGATGGTGTGTATTGACAGTATAGACAGTAGTTTTATTGGATGTTGTGTGTAGACAGTAGTTTTATAGGATGGTGTGTATAGACAGTAGTTATATAGGATGGTGTGTATAGAGCGTAGTTATATAGGATGGTGTGTGTAGACAGTATAGACATTAGTTATATAGGATGGTGTGTATAGACAGTGTAGACAGTTGTTATATAGGATGGTGTGTGTAGACAGTAGTTATATAGGATGGTGTGTATGGACAGTAGTTATATAGGATGGTGTGTATATACAGTAGTTATATAGGATGGTGTGTGTAGACAGTATAGACAGTAGTTATATAGGATGGTGTGTATAGACAGTGTAGACAGTAGTTATATAGGATGGTGTGTGTAGACAGTAGTTATATAGGATGGTGTGTATAGACAGTATGGACAGTAGTTATATAGGATGGTGTGTATAGACAGTATAGACAGTAGTTATATAGGATGGTGTGTATAGACAGTAGTTATATAGGATGGTGTGTATAGACAGTGTAGACAGTAGTTATATAGGATGGTGTGTGTAGACAGTAGTTATATAGGATGGTGTGTATAGACAGTATGGACAGTAGTTATATAGGATGGTGTGTATAGACAGTATAGACAGTAGTTATATAGGATGGTGTTTATAGACAGTAGTTATATAGGATGGTGTGTATAGACAGTAGTTATATAGGATGGTGTGTATAGACAGTAGTTATATAGGATGGTGTGTATAGACAGTATAGACAGTAGTTATATAGGATGGTGTGTGTAGACAGTAGTTATATAGGATGGTGTGTATAGACAGTAGTTATATAGGATGGTGTGTATAGACAGTAGTTATATAGGATGGTGTGTATAGACAGTATAGACAGTAGTTATATAGGATGGTGTGTATAGACAGTAGTTATATAGGATGGTGTGTATAGACAGTAGTTATATAGGATGGTGTGTATAGACAGTAGTTATATAGGATGGTGTGTATAGACAGTATGGACAGTAGTTATATAGGATGGTGTGTATAGACAGTATGGATAGTAGTTATATAGGATGGTGTGTATAGACAGTAGTTATATAGGATGGTGTGTATAGACAGTATGGACAGTAGTTATATAGGATGGTGTGTATAGACAGTAGTTATATAGGATGGTGTGTATAGACAGTATAGACAGTAGTTATATAGGATGGTGTGTATAGACAGTGTAGACAGTAGTTATATAGGATGGTGTGTATAGACAGTAGTTATATAGGATGGTGTGTAGACAGTAGTTATATAGGATGGTGTGTATAGACAGTAGTTATATAGGATGGTGTGTATAGACAGTAGTTATATAGGATGGTGTGTATAGACAGTAGTTATATAGGATGGTGTGTATAGACAGTAGTTTTATAGGAAGGTGTGTATAGACAGTAGTTATATAGGAAGGTGTGTATAGACAGTATAGAGAGTAGTTATATAGGATGGTGTGTATAGACAGTAGTTATATAGGAAGGTGTGTATAGACAGTATAGACAGTAGTTATATAGGATGGTGTGTATAGACAGTAGTTATATAGGATGGTGTGTATAGACAGTAGTTATATAGGATGGTGTGTATAGACAGTGTAGACAGTAGTTATATAGGATGGTGTGTGTAGACAGTAGTTATATAGGATGGTGTGTATAGACAGTATGGACAGTAGTTATATAGGATGGTGTGTATAGACAGTATAGACAGTAGTTATATAGGATGGTGTGTATAGACAGTAGTTATATAGGATGGTGTGTATAGACAGTAGTTATATAGGATGGTGTGTATAGACAGTAGTTATATAGGATGGTGTGTATAGACAGTATAGACAGTAGTTATATAGGATGGTGTGTGTAGACAGTAGTTATATAGGATGGTGTGTATAGACAGTAGTTATATAGGATGGTGTGTATAGACAGTAGTTATATAGGATGGTGTGTATAGACAGTATAGACAGTAGTTATATAGGATGGTGTGTATAGACAGTAGTTATATAGGATGGTGTGTATAGACAGTAGTTATATAGGATGGTGTGTATAGACAGTAGTCAAATAGGATGGTGTGTATAGACAGTATGGACAGTAGTTATATAGGATGGTGTGTATAGACAGTATGGACAGTAGTTATATAGGATGGTGTGTATAGACAGTAGTTATATAGGATGGTGTGTATAGACAGTATAGACAGTAGTTATATAGGATGGTGTGTATAGACAGTGTAGACAGTAGTTATATAGGATGGTGTGTATAGACAGTAGTTATATAGGATGGTGTGTAGACAGTAGTTATATAGGATGGTGTGTATAGACAGTAGTTATATAGGATGGTGTGTATAGACAGTAGTTATATAGGATGGTGTGTATAGACAGTAGTTATATAGGATGGTGTGTATAGACAGTAGTTATATAGGAAGGTGTGTATAGACAGTAGTTATATAGGAAGGTGTGTATAGACAGTATAGAGAGTAGTTATATAGGATGGTGTGTATAGACAGTAGTTATATAGGAAGGTGTGTATAGACAGTATAGACAGTAGTTATATAGGATGGTGTGTATAGACAGTAGTTATATAGGATGGTGTGTATAGACAGTAGTTATATAGGAAGGTGTGTATAGACAGTAGTTATAAAGGATGGTGTGTATAGACAGTAGTTATATAGGATGGTGTGTATAGACAGTAGTTATATAGGAAGGTGTGTATAGACAGTAGTTATATAGGATGGTGTGTGTAGACAGTAGTTATATAGGATGGTGTGTATAGACAGTAGTTATATAGGAAGGTGTGTATAGACAGTAGTTATATAGGATGGTGTGTATAGACAGTATGGACAGTAGTTATATAGGATGGTGTGTATAGACAGTAGTTATATAGGATGGTGTGTATAGACAGTAGTTATATAGGATGGTGTATATAGACAGTAGTTATATAGGATGGTGTGTATAGACAGTAGTTATATAGGATGGTGTGTATAGACAGTAGTTATATAGGATGGTGTGTATAGACAGTATAGACAGTAGTTATATAGGATGGTGTGTATAGACAGTAGTTATATAGGATGGTGTGTATAGACAGTAGTTATATAGGATGGTGTGTATAGACAGTAGTTATATAGGATGGTGTGTATAGACAGTATAGACAGTAGTTATATAGGATGGTGTGTAGACAGTAGTTATATAGGATGGTGTGTATAGACAGTAGTTATATAGGATGGTGTGTATAGACAGTATAGACAGTAGTTATATAGGATGGTGTGTATAGACAGTATAGACAGTAGTTATATAGGATGGTGTGTAGACAGTAGTTATATAGGATGGTGTGTATAGACAGTAGTTATATAGGATGGTGTGTATAGACAGTAGTTATATAGGATGGTGTGTATAGACAGTAGTTATATAGGATGGTGTGTATAGACAGTAGTTATATAGGATGGTGTGTATAGACAGTAGTTATATAGGATGGTGTGTATAGACAGTAGTTATATAGGATGGTGTGTATAGACAGTATGGACAGTAGTTATATAGGATGGTGTGTATAGACAGTATGGATAGTAGTTATATAGGATGGTGTGTATAGACAGTAGTTATATAGGATGGTGTGTATAGACAGTATGGACAGTAGTTATATAGGATGGTGTGTATAGACAGTAGTTATATAGGATGGTGTGTATAGACAGTATAGACAGTAGTTATAGAGGATGGTGTGTATAGACAGTGTAGACAGTAGTTATATAGGATGGTGTGTATAGACAGTAGTTATATAGGATGGTGTGTAGACAGTAGTTATATAGGATGGTGTGTATAGACAGTAGTTATATAGGATGGTGTGTATAGACAGTAGTTATATAGGATGGTGTGTATAGACAGTAGTTATATAGGATGGTGTGTATAGACAGTATAGACAGTAGTTATATAGGATGGTGTGTAGACAGTAGTTATATAGGATGGTGTGTATAGACAGTAGTTATATAGGATGGTGTGTATAGAAAGTATAGACAGTAGTTATATAGGATGGTGTGTATAGACAGTATAGACAGTAGTTATATAGGATGGTGTGTAGACAGTAGTTATATAGGATGGTGTGTATAGACAGTAGTTATATAGGATGGTGTGTATAGACAGTAGTTATATAGGATGGTGTGTATAGACAGTAGTTATATAGGATGGTGTGTATAGACAGTAGTTATATAGGATGGTGTGTATAGACAGTAGTTATATAGGATGGTGTGTATAGACAGTAGTTATATAGGATGGTGTGTATAGACAGTATAGACAGTAGTTATATAGGATGGTGTGTATAGACAGTAGTTATATAGGATGGTGTGTATAGACAGTAGTTATATAGGATGGTGTGTATAGACAGTAGTTATATAGGATGGTGTGTATAGACAGTATGGATAGTAGTTATATAGGATGGTGTGTATAGACAGTAGTTATATAGGATGGTGTGTATAGACAGTATGGACAGTAGTTATATAGGATGGTGTGTATAGACAGTAGTTATATAGGATGGTGTGTATAGACAGTATAGACAGTAGTTATAGAGGATGGTGTGTATAGACAGTGTAGACAGTAGTTATATAGGATGGTGTGTATAGACAGTAGTTATATAGGATGGTGTGTATAGACAGTATGGACAGTAGTTATATAGGATGGTGTGTATAGACAGTAGTTATATAGGATGGTGTGTATAGACAGTATAGACAGTAGTTATAGAGGATGGTGTGTATAGACAGTGTAGACAGTAGTTATATAGGATGGTGTGTATAGACAGTAGTTATATAGGATGGTGTGTAGACAGTAGTTATATAGGATGGTGTGTATAGACAGTAGTTATATAGGATGGTGTGTATAGACAGTAGTTATATAGGATGGTGTGTATAGACAGTAGTTATATAGGATGGTGTGTATAGACAGTAGTTATATAGGAAGGTGTGTATAGACAGTAGTTATATAGGAAGGTGTGTATAGACAGTATAGAGAGTAGTTATATAGGATGGTGTGTATAGACAGTAGTTATATAGGAAGGTGTGTATAGACAGTATAGACAGTAGTTATATAGGATGGTGTGTATAGACAGTAGTTATATAGGATGGTGTGTATAGACAGTAGTTATATAGGATGGTGTGTATAGACAGTGTAGACAGTAGTTATATAGGATGGTGTGTGTAGACAGTAGTTATATAGGATGGTGTGTATAGACAGTATGGACAGTAGTTATATAGGATGGTGTGTATAGACAGTATAGACAGTAGTTATATAGGATGGTGTGTATAGACAGTAGTTATATAGGAAGGTGTGTATAGACAGTAGTTATATAGGAAGGTGTGTATAGACAGTATAGAGAGTAGTTATATAGGATGGTGTGTATAGACAGTAGTTATATAGGAAGGTGTGTATAGACAGTATAGACAGTAGTTATATAGGATGGTGTGTATAGACAGTAGTTATATAGGATGGTGTGTATAGACAGTAGTTATATAGGATGGTGTGTATAGACAGTATAGACAGTAGTTATATAGGATGGTGTGTAGACAGTAGTTATATAGGATGGTGTGTATAGACAGTAGTTATATAGGATGGTGTGTATAGACAGTATAGACAGTAGTTATATAGGATGGTGTGTGTAGACAGTAGTTATATAGGATGGTGTGTATAGACAGTAGTTATATAGGATGGTGTGTATAGACAGTAGTTATATAGGATGGTGTGTATAGACAGTATAGACAGTAGTTATATAGGATGGTGTGTATAGACAGTAGTTATATAGGATGGTGTGTATAGACAGTAGTTATATAGGATGGTGTGTATAGACAGTAGTCATATAGGATGGTGTGTATAGACAGTATGGACAGTAGTTATATAGGATGGTGTGTATAGACAGTATGGACAGTAGTTATATAGGATGGTGTGTATAGACAGTAGTTATATAGGATGGTGTGTATAGACAGTATGGACAGTAGTTATATAGGATGGTGTGTATAGACAGTAGTTATATAGGATGGTGTGTATAGACAGTATAGACAGTAGTTATATAGGATGGTGTGTATAGACAGTGTAGACAGTAGTTATATAGGATGGTGTGTATAGACAGTAGTTATATAGGATGGTGTGTAGACAGTAGTTATATAGGATGGTGTGTATAGACAGTAGTTATATAGGATGGTGTGTATAGACAGTAGTTATATAGGATGGTGTGTATAGACAGTAGTTATATAGGATGGTGTGTATAGACAGTAGTTATATAGGAAGGTGTGTATAGACAGTAGTTATATAGGAAGGTGTGTATAGACAGTATAGAGAGTAGTTATATAGGATGGTGTGTATAGACAGTAGTTATATAGGAAGGTGTGTATAGACAGTATAGACAGTAGTTATATAGGATGGTGTGTATAGACAGTAGTTATATAGGATGGTGTGTATAGACAGTAGTTATATAGGATGGTGTGTATAGACAGTAGTTATATAGGAAGGTGTGTATAGACAGTAGTTATAAAGGATGGTGTGTATAGACAGTAGTTATATAGGATGGTGTGTGTAGACAGTAGTTATATAGGATGGTGTGTATAGACAGTAGTTATATAGGAAGGTGTGTATAGACAGTAGTTATATAGGATGGTGTGTATAGACAGTATGGACAGTAGTTATATAGGATGGTGTGTATAGACAGTAGTTATATAGGATGGTGTGTATAGACAGTAGTTATATAGGATGGTGTATATAGACAGTAGTTATATAGGATGGTGTGTATAGACAGTAGTTATATAGGATGGTGTGTATAGACAGTAGTTATATAGGATGGTGTGTATAGACAGTATGGACAGTAGTTATATAGGATGGTGTGTATAGACAGTATAGACAGTAGTTATATAGGATGGTGTGTATAGACAGTATGGACAGTAGTTATATAGGATGGTGTGTATAGACAGTATAGACAGTAGTTATATAGGATGGTGTGCATAGACAGTAGTTATATAGGATGGTGTGTATAGACAGTAGTTATATAGGATGGTGTGTATAGACAGTAGTTATATAGGATGGTGTGTATAGACAGTATAGACAGTAGTTATATAGGATGGTGTGTAGACAGTAGTTATATAGGATGGTGTGTATAGACAGTAGTTATATAGGATGGTGTGTATAGACAGTATAGACAGTAGTTATATAGGATGGTGTGTATAGACAGTATAGACAGTAGTTATATAGGATGGTGTGTAGACAGTAGTTATATAGGATGGTGTGTATAGACAGTAGTTATATAGGATGGTGTGTATAGACAGTAGTTATATAGGATGGTGTGTATAGACAGTAGTTATATAGGATGGTGTGTATAGACAGTAGTTATATAGGATGGTGTGTATAGACAGTAGTTGTATAGGATGGTGTGTATAGACAGTAGTTATATAGGATGGTGTGTATAGACAGTAGTTATATAGGATGGTGTGTATAGACAGTAGTTATATAGGATGGTGTGTATAGACAGTAGTTATATAGGATGGTGTGTATAGACAGTAGTTATATAGGATGGTGTGTATAGACAGTAGTTATTAAGGATGGTGTGTATAGACAGTATAGACAGTAGTTATATAGGACGGTGTGTATAGACAGTATAGACAGTAGTTATATAGGATGGTGTGTAGACAGTAGTTATATAGGATGGTGTGTATAGACAGTAGTTGTATAGGATGGTGTGTATAGACAGTAGTTATATAGGATGGTGTGTATAGACAGTAGTTATATAGGATGGTGTGTATAGACAGTATGGACAGTAGTTATATAGGATGGTGTGTATAGACAGTATAGACAGTAGTTATATAGGATGGTGTGTATAGACAGTAGTTATATAGGATGGTGTGTATAGACAGTAGTTATATAGGATGGTGTGTATAGACAGTAGTTATATAGGATGGTGTGTATAGACAGTATAGACAGTAGTTATATAGGATGGTGTGTGTAGACAGTAGTTATATAGGATGGTGTGTATAGACAGTAGTTATATAGGATGGTGTGTATAGACAGTAGTTATATAGGATGGTGTGTATAGACAGTATAGACAGTAGTTATATAGGATGGTGTGTATAGACAGTAGTTATATAGGATGGTGTGTATAGACAGTAGTTATATAGGATGGTGTGTATAGACAGTAGTTATATAGGATGGTGTGTATAGACAGTATGGACAGTAGTTATATAGGATGGTGTGTATAGACAGTATGGACAGTAGTTATATAGGATGGTGTGTATAGACAGTAGTTATATAGGATGGTGTGTATAGACAGTAGTTATATAGGATGGTGTGTATAGACAGTATAGACAGTAGTTATATAGGATGGTGTGTATAGACAGTGTAGACAGTAGTTATATAGGATGGTGTGTATAGACAGTAGTTATATAGGATGGTGTGTAGACAGTAGTTATATAGGATGGTGTGTATAGACAGTATAGACAGTAGTTATATAGGATGGTGTGTATAGACAGTAGTTATATAGGATGGTGTGTATAGACAGTAGTTATATAGGATGGTGTGTATAGACAGTATAGACAGTAGTTATATAGGATGGTGTGTATAGACAGTAGTTATATAGGATGGTGTGTATAGACAGTAGTTATATAGGATGGTGTGTATAGACAGTAGTTATATAGGATGGTGTGTATAGACAGTATGGACAGTAGTTATATAGGATGGTGTATATAGACAGTATGGACAGTAGTTATATAGGATGGTGTGTATAGACAGTAGTTATATAGGATGGTGTGTATAGACAGTAGTTATATAGGATGGTGTGTATAGACAGTATAGACAGTAGTTATATAGGATGGTGTGTATAGACAGTGTAGACAGTAGTTATATAGGATGGTGTGTATAGACAGTAGTTATATAGGATGGTGTGTAGACAGTAGTTATATAGGATGGTGTGTATAGACAGTAGTTATATAGGATGGTGTGTATAGACAGTAGTTATATAGGATGGTGTGTATAGACAGTAGTTATATAGGATGGTGTGTATAGACAGTAGTTATATAGGAAGGTGTGTATAGACAGTAGTTATATAGGAAGGTGTGTATAGACAGTATAGAGAGTAGTTATATAGGATGGTGTGTATAGACAGTAGTTATATAGGAAGGTGTGTATAGACAGTATAGACAGTAGTTATATAGGATGGTGTGTATAGACAGTAGTTATATAGGATGGTGTGTATAGACAGTGTAGACAGTAGTTATATAGGATGGTGTGTATAGACAGTAGTTATATAGGATGGTGTGTATAGACAGTAGTTATATAGGATGGTGTGTATAGACAGTAGTTATATAGGATGGTGTGTATAGACAGTAGTTATATAGGAAGGTGTGTATAGACAGTAGTTATAAAGGATGGTGTGTATAGACAGTAGTTATATAGGATGGTGTGTATAGACAGTAGTTATATAGGAAGGTGTGTATAGACAGTAGTTATATAGGATGGTGTGTGTAGACAGTGGTTATATAGGATGGTGTGTATAGACAGTAGTTATATAGGAAGGTGTGTATAGACAGTAGTTATATAGGATGGTGTGTATAGACAGTATGGACAGTAGTTATATAGGATGGTGTGTATAGACAGTAGTTATATAGGATGGTGTGTATAGACAGTAGTTATATAGGATGGTGTATATAGACAGTAGTTATATAGGATGGTGTGTATAGACAGTAGTTATATAGGATGGTGTGTATAGACAGTAGTTATATAGGATGGTGTGTATAGACAGTATGGACAGTAGTTATATAGGATGGTGTGTATAGACAGTATAGACAGTAGTTATATAGGATGGTGTGTATAGATAGTATGGACAGTAGTTATATAGGATGGTGTGTATAGACAGTATAGACATTAGTTATATAGGATGGTGTGTATAGACAGTAGTTATATAGGATGGTGTGTATAGACAGTAGTTATATAGGATGGTGTGTATAGACAGTAGTTATATAGGATGGTGTGTATAGACAGTATAGACAGTAGTTATATAGGATGGTGTGTAGACAGTAGTTATATAGGATGGTGTGTATAGACAGTAGTTATATAGGATGGTGTGTATAGACAGTATAGACAGTAGTTATATAGGATGGTGTGTATAGACAGTATAGACAGTAGTTATATAGGATGGTGTGTAGACAGTAGTTATATAGGATGGTGTGTATAGACAGTAGTTATATAGGATGGTGTGTATAGACAGTAGTTATATAGGATGGTGTGTATAGACAGTAGTTATATAGGATGGTGTGTATAGACAGTAGTTATATAGGATGGTGTGTATAGACAGTAGTTGTATAGGATGGTGTGTATAGACAGTAGTTATATAGGATGGTGTGTATAGACAGTAGTTATATAGGATGGTGTGTATAGACAGTAGTTATATAGGATGGTGTGTATAGACAGTAGTTATATAGGATGGTGTGTATAGACAGTAGTTATATAGGATGGTGTGTATAGACAGTAGTTATATAGGATGGTGTGTATAGACAGTATAGACAGTAGTTATATAGGATGGTGTGTATAGACAGTATAGACAGTAGTTATATAGGATGGTGTGTAGACAGTAGTTATATAGGATGGTGTGTATAGACAGTAGTTATATAGGATGGTGTGTATAGACAGTAGTTATATAGGATGGTGTGTATAGACAGTAGTTATATAGGATGGTGTGTATAGACAGTATGGACAGTAGTTATATAGGATGGTGTGTATAGACAGTATAGACAGTAGTTATATAGGATGGTGTGTATAGACAGTAGTTATATAGGATGGTGTGTATAGACAGTAGTTATATAGGATGGTGTGTGTAGACAGTAGTTATATAGGATGGTGTGTATAGACAGTAGTTATATAGGAAGGTGTGTATAGACAGTAGTTATATAGGATGGTGTGTATAGACAGTATGGACAGTAGTTATATAGGATGGTGTGTATAGACAGTAGTTATATAGGATGGTGTGTATAGACAGTAGTTATATAGGATGGTGTATATTGACAGTAGTTATATAGGATGGTGTGTATAGACAGTAGTTATATAGGATGGTGTGTATAGACAGTAGTTATATAGGATGGTGTGTATAGACAGTATGGACAGTAGTTATATAGGATGGTGTGTATAGACAGTATAGACAGTAGTTATATAGGATGGTGTGTATAGACAGTATGGACAGTAGTTATATAGGATGGTGTGTATAGACAGTATAGACAGTAGTTATATAGGATGGTGTGTATAGACAGTAGTTATATAGGATGGTGTGTATAGACAGTAGTTATATAGGATGGTGTGTATAGACAGTAGTTATATAGGATGGTGTGTATAGACAGTATAGACAGTAGTTATATAGGATGGTGTGTAGACAGTAGTTATATAGGATGGTGTGTATAGACAGTAGTTATATAGGATGGTGTGTATAGACAGTATAGACAGTAGTTATATAGGATGGTGTGTATAGACAGTATAGACAGTAGTTATATACGATGGTGTGTAGACAGTAGTTATATAGGATGGTGTGTATAGACAGTAGTTATATAGGATGGTGTGTATAGACAGTAGTTATATAGGATGGTGTGTATAGATAGTAGTTATATAGGATGGTGTGTATAGACAGTAGTTATATAGGATGGTGTGTATAGACAGTAGTTGTATAGGATGGTGTGTATAGACAGTAGTTATATAGGATGGTGTGTATAGACAGTAGTTATATAGGATGGTGTGTATAGACAGTAGTTATATAGGATGGTGTGTATAGACAGTAGTTATATAGGATGGTGTGTATAGACAGTAGTTATATAGGATGGTGTGTATAGACAGTAGTTATATAGGATGGTGTGTATAGACAGTATAGACAGTAGTTATATAGGATGGTGTGTATAGACAGTATAGACAGTAGTTATATAGGATGGTGTGTAGACAGTAGTTATATAGGATGGTGTGTATAGACAGTAGTTATATAGGATGGTGTGTATAGACAGTAGTTATATAGGATGGTGTGTATAGACAGTAGTTATATAGGATGGTGTGTATAGACAGTATGGACAGTAGTTATATAGGATGGTGTGTATAGACAGTATAGACAGTAGTTATATAGGATGGTGTGTATAGACAGTAGTTAAATAGGATGGTGTGTATAGACAGTAGTTATATAGGATGGTGTGTATAGACAGTAGTTATATAGGATGGTGTGTATAGACAGTAGTTATATAGGATGGTGTGTATAGACAGTATAGACAGTAGTTATATAGGATGGTGTGTATAGACAGTAGTTATATAGGATGGTGTGTATAGACAGTAGTTATATAGGATGGTGTGTGTAGACAGTAGTTATATAGGATGGTGTGTATAGACAGTATGGACAGTAGTTATATAGGATGGTGTGTGTAGACAGTAGTTTTATAGGATGGTGTGTATAGACAGTAGTTATATAGGATGGTGTGTATAGACAGTATAGTCAGTAGTTATATAGGATGGTGTGTATAGACAGTAGTTATATAGGATGGTGTGTATAGACAGTAGTTATATAGGATGGTGTGTATAGACAGTAGTTATATAGGATGGTGTGTATAGACAGTATAGACAGTAGTTATATTGGATGGTCTGTATAGACAGTAGTTATATAGGATGGTGTGTATAGACAGTAGTTATATATGATGGTGTGTATAGACAGTATGGACAATAGTTATATAGGATGGTGTGTATAGACAGTAGTTATATAGGATGGTGTGTATAGACAGTAGTTATATAGGATGGCGTGTATAGACAGTATAGACAGTAGTTATATAGGATGTGTGTATAGACAGTATAGACAGTAGTTATATAGGATGGTGTGTATAGACAGTATAGACAGTAGTTATGTAGGATGGTGTGTGTAGACAGTGTAGACAGTAGTTATATAGGATGGTGTGTATAGACAGTAGTTATATAGGATGGTGTGTATAGACAGTAGTTATATATGATGGTGTGTATAGACAGTAGTTATATAGGATGGTGTGTATAGACAGTAGTTATATAGGATGGTGTGTATAGACAGTATGGACAGTAGTTATATAGGATGGTGTTTGTAGACAGTAGTTATAAAGGATGGTGTGTATAGACAGTAGTTATATAGGATGGTGTGTATAGACAGTAGTTATATAGGATGGTGTGTATAGACAGTAGTTATATAGGATGGTGTGTATAGACAGTATGGACAGTAGTTATAAAGGATGGTGTGTGTAGACAGTAGTTATATAGGATGGTGTGTATAGACAGTAGTTATAAAGGATGGTGTGTATAGACAGTAGTTATATAGGATGGTGTGTATAGACAGTAGTTATATAGGATGGTGTGTATAGACAGTAGTTATATAGGATGGTGTGTATAGACAGTAGTTATATAGGATGGTGTGTATAGACAGTATAGACAGTAGTTATATAGGATGGTGTGTATAGACAGTAGTTATATAGGATGGTGTGTATAGACAGTAGTTATATAGGATGGTGTGTGTAGACAGTATAGACAGTAGTTATATAGGATGGTGTGTATAGAAATTAGTTATATAGGATGGTGTGTATAGACAGTAGTTATATAGGATGGTGTGTATAGACAGTAGTTATATTGGATGTTGTGTGTAGACAGTAGTTTTATAGGATGGTGTGTATAGACAGTATAGACAGTAGTTATATAGGATAGTGTGTATAGACAGTATAGACAGTAGTTATATAGGATGGTGTGTATAGACAGTATAGACAGTAGTTATATTGGATGTTGTGTGTAGAAAGTAGTTTTATAGGATGGTGTGTATAGACAGTAGTTATATAGGATGGTGTGTATGGACAGTAGTTATATAGGATGGTGTGTGTAGACAGTATAGACATTAGTTATATAGGATGGTGTGTATAGACAGTGTAGACAGTAGTTCTATAGGATGGTGTGTGTGTAGACAGTAGTTATATAGGATGGTGTGTATGGACAGTAGTTATATAGGATGGTGCGTATAGACAGTAGTTATATAGGAGTGTGTGTTTAGACAGTATAGACAGTAGTTATATAGGATGGTGTGTATAGACAGTGTAGACAGTAGTTATATAGGATGGTGTGTGTAGACAGTAGTTATATAGGATGGTGTGTATAGACAGTATAGACAGTAGTTATATAGGATGGTGTGTATAGACAGTATAGACAGTAGTTATATAGGATGGTGTGTATAGACAGTAGTTATATAGGATGGTGTGTATAGACAGTAGTTATATAGGATGGTGTGTATAGACAGTGTAGACAGTAGTTATATAGGATGGTGTGTGTAGACAGTAGTTATATAGGATGGTGTGTATAGACAGTATGGACAGTAGTTATATAGGATGGTGTGTATAGACAGTATAGACAGTAGTTATATAGGATGGTGTGTATAGACAGTAGTTATATAGGATGGTGTGTATAGACAGTAGTTATATAGGATGGTGTGTATAGACAGTAGTTATATAGGATGGTGTGTATAGACAGTAGTTATATAGGATGGTCTGTATAGACAGTATAGACAGTAGTTATATAGGATGGTGTGTATAGACAGTAGTTATATAGGATGGTGTGTATAGACAGTAGTTATATAGGATGGTGTGTATAGACAGTAGTTATATAGGATGGTGTGTATAGACAGTATGGACAGTAGTTATATAGGATGGTGTGTGTAGACAGTAGTTTTATAGGATGGTGTGTATAGACAGTAGTTATATAGGATGGTGTGTATAGACAGTATAGTCAGTAGTTATATAGGATGGTGTGTATAGACAGTAGTTATATAGGATGGTGTGTATAGACAGTAGTTATATAGGATGGTGTGTATAGACAGTAGTTATATAGGATGGTGTGTATAGACAGTAGTTATATAGGATGGTGTGTATAGACAGTATAGACAGTAGTTATATAGGATGGTGTGTATAGACAGTAGTTATATAGGATGGTGTGTATAGACAGTAGTTATATAGGATGGTGTGTGTAGACAGTATAGACAGTAGTTATATAGGTTGGTGTGTATAGAAATTAGTTATATAGGATGGTGTGTATAGACAGTAGTTATATAGGATGGTGTGTATAGACAGTAGTTATATTGGATGTTGTGTGTAGACAGTAGTTTTATAAGATGGTGTGTATAGACAGTATAGACAGTAGTTAAATAGGATGGTGTGTATAGACAGTATAGACAGTAGTTATATTGGATGTTGTGTGTAGACAGTAGTTTTATAGGATGGTGTGTATAGACAGTAGTTATATAGGATGGTGTGTATAGACAGTAGTTATATAGGATGGTGTGTGTAGACAGTATAGACATTAGTTATATAGGATGGTGTGTATAGACAGTGTAGACAGTAGTTATATAGGATGGTGTGTGTAGACAGTAGTTATATAGGATGGTGTGTATGGACAGTAGTTATATAGGATGGTGTGTATAGACAGTAGTTATATAGGATGGTGTGTGTAGACAGTATAGACAGTAGTTATATAGGATGGTGTGTATAGACAGTGTAGACAGTAGTTATATAGGATGGTGTGTGTAGACAGTAGTTATATAGGATGGTGTGTATAGACAGTATAGACAGTAGTTATATAGGATGGTGTGTATAGACAGTATAGACAGTAGTTATATAGGATGGTGTGTATAGACAGTAGTTATATAGGATGGTGTGTATAGACAGTAGTTATATAGGATGGTGTGTATAGACAGTGTAGACAGTAGTTATATAGGATGGTGTGTGTAGACAGTAGTTATATAGGATGGTGTGTATAGACAGTATGGACAGTAGTTATATAGGATGGTGTGTATAGACAGTATAGACAGTAGTTATATAGGATGGTGTGTATAGACAGTAGTTATATAGGATGGTGTGTATAGACAGTAGTTATATAGGATGGTGTGTGTAGACAGTATAGACAGTAGTTATATAGGTTGGTGTGTATAGAAATTAGTTATATAGGATGGTGTGTATAGACAGTAGTTATATAGGATGGTGTGTATAGACAGTAGTTATATTGGATGTTGTGTGTAGACAGTAGTTTTATAAGATGGTGTGTATAGACAGTATAGACAGTAGTTAAATAGGATGGTGTGTATAGACAGTATAGACAGTAGTTATATTGGATGTTGTGTGTAGACAGTAGTTTTATAGGATGGTGTGTATAGACAGTAGTTATATAGGATGGTGTGTATAGACAGTAGTTATATAGGATGGTGTGTGTAGACAGTATAGACATTAGTTATATAGGATGGTGTGTATAGACAGTGTAGACAGTAGTTATATAGGATGGTGTGTGTAGACAGTAGTTATATAGGATGGTGTGTATGGACAGTAGTTATATAGGATGGTGTGTATAGACAGTAGTTATATAGGATGGTGTGTGTAGACAGTATAGACAGTAGTTATATAGGATGGTGTGTATAGACAGTGTAGACAGTAGTTATATAGGATGGTGTGTGTAGACAGTAGTTATATAGGATGGTGTGTATAGACAGTATAGACAGTAGTTATATAGGATGGTGTGTATAGACAGTATAGACAGTAGTTATATAGGATGGTGTGTATAGACAGTAGTTATATAGGATGGTGTGTATAGACAGTAGTTATATAGGATGGTGTGTATAGACAGTGTAGACAGTAGTTATATAGGATGGTGTGTGTAGACAGTAGTTATATAGGATGGTGTGTATAGACAGTATGGACAGTAGTTATATAGGATGGTGTGTATAGACAGTATAGACAGTAGTTATATAGGATGGTGTGTATAGACAGTAGTTATATAGGATGGTGTGTATAGACAGTAGTTATATAGGATGGTGTGTATAGACAGTAGTTATATAGGATGGTGTGTATAGACAGTATAGACAGTAGTTATATAGGATGGTGTGTGTAGACAGTAGTTATATAGGATGGTGTGTATAGACAGTAGTTATATAGGATGGTGTGTATAGACAGTAGTTATATAGGATGGTGTGTATAGACAGTATAGACAGTAGTTATATAGGATGGTGTGTATAGACAGTATGGACAGTAGTTATATAGGATGGTGTGTATAGACAGTATGGACAGTAGTTATATAGGATGGTGTGTATAGACAGTAGTTATATAGGATGGTGTGTATAGACAGTATGGACAGTAGTTATATAGGATGGTGTGTATAGACAGTAGTTATATAGGATGGTGTGTATAGACAGTATAGACAGTAGTTATATAGGATGGTGTGTATAGACAGTGTAGACAGTAGTTATATAGGATGGTGTGTATAGACAGTAGTTATATAGGATGGTGTGTAGACAGTAGTTATATAGGATGGTGTGTATAGACAGTAGTTATATAGGATGGTGTGTAAAGACAGTAGTTATATAGGAAGGTGTGTATAGACAGTAGTTATATAGGAAGGTGTGTATAGACAGTATAGAGAGTAGTTATATAGGATGGTGTGTATAGACAGTAGTTATATAGGAAGGTGTGTATAGACAGTATAGACAGTAGTTATATAGGATGGTGTGTATAGACAGTAGTTATATAGGATGGTGTGTATAGACAGTAGTTATATAGGATGGTGTGTATAGACAGTAGTTATATAGGAAGGTGTGTACAGACAGTAGTTATAAAGGATGGTGTGTATAGACAGTAGTTATATAGGATGGTGTGTATAGACAGTAGTTATATAGGAAGGTGTGTATAGACAGTAGTTATATAGGATGGTGTGTGTAGACAGTAGTTATATAGGATGGTGTGTATAGACAGTAGTTATATAGGAAGGTGTGTATAGACAGTAGTTATATAGGATGGTGTGTATAGACAGTATGGACAGTAGTTATATAGGATGGTGTGTATAGACAGTAGTTATATAGGATGGTGTGTATAGACAGTAGTTATATAGGATGGTGTATATAGACAGTAGTTATATAGGATGGTGTGTATAGACAGTATATGAATAGACAGGTGAACTAGAACACAGTAAGTACATATGAAGTGGACAGCAGTACTTATTTACCTGTTTTATTTTGCCTTTATTTAACCAGGCAAGTCGGTTAAGAACAGATTCTCATTTACAAAGACGGCCTACCGGGTAACAGTGGGTTAACTGCCTTGTTCATGGGCAGAATGACAGATTTTTACCTTGTCCACTCGGGGATTCGATCAGGCAAACCTTTCGGCTACTGGCCCAACACCCTAACCACCTGGCTACCTGCTGCCCCATTACCCTATTGTTCCTACAGCCATCCTATTACCCTATTGTTCCTACAGCCATCCTATTACCCTATTTTTCCTACAGCCATCATAATACCCTATTTTTCGTACAGCCATCCCATTACCCTATTGTTCCTACAGCCATCCTATTACCCTATTGTTCCTACAGCCATCCTATACCCTATTGTTCCTACAGCCATCCCATTACCCTATTGTTCCTACAGCCATCCTATTACCCTATTGTTCCTACAGCCATCCCATTATCCTATTGTTACTACAGCCATCATATTACCCTATTGTTCCTACAGCCATCCCATTCTCCTATTGTTCCTACAGCCATCATATTACCCTATTGTTCCTATTGCCATCCCATTATCCTATTGTTCCTACAGCCATCCTATTACCCTATTGTTTCTACAGCCATCCCATTATCCTATTGTTCCTACAGCCATCCTATTACCCTGTTGTTCCTACAGCCATCCCATTACCCTATTGTTCCTACAGCCATCCTATTACCCTATTGTTCCTACAGGCATCCTATTACCCTATTGTTCCTACAGGCATCCCATTATCCTATTGTTCCTACAGCCATCCCATTATCCTATTGTTCCTACAGCCATCATATTACCCTATTGTTCCTACAGCCATCGCATTATCCTATTGTTCCTACAGCCATCATATTACCCTATTGTTCCTATTGCCATCCCATTATCCTATTGTTCCTACAGCCATCCTATTACCCTATTGTTCCTACAGCCATCCCATTATCCTATTGTTCCTACAGCCATCCTATTACCCTATTGTTCCTACAGCCATCCTATTACCCTATTGTTCCTACAGACATCATAATACCATATTGTTCCTAAAGCCATCACATTACCATATTGTTCCTACAGCCATCCTATTACCCAATTGTTCCTACAGCCAACCCATTACCCTATTGTACCTACAGCCATCATATTACTCTGTTGCTCCTACAGCCAACCCCATACCTTATTGTTCATACAGCCATCATATTACCCTATTGTTCCTACAGCCATCCTATTACCCTATTGTTCCTACAGCCATCCTATTACCCTATTGTTCCTTCAGCCATCCCATTACCCTATTGTTCCTACAGCCATCATAATACCCTATTTTTCGTACAGCCATCCCATTACCCTATTGTTCCTACAGCCATCCTATTACCCTATTGTTCCTACAGCCATCCTATACCCTATTGTTCCTACAGCCATCCCATTACCCTATTGTTCCTACAGCCATCCTATTACCCTATTGTTCCTACAGCCATCCCATTATCCTATTGTTACTACAGCCATCATATTACCCTATTGTTCCTACAGCCATCCCATTCTCCTATTGTTCCTACAGCCATCATATTACCCTATTGTTCCTATTGCCATCCCATTATCCTATTGTTCCTACAGCCATCCTATTACCCTATTGTTTCTACAGCCATCCCATTATCCTATTGTTCCTACAGCCATCCTATTACCCTGTTGTTCCTACAGCCATCCCATTACCCTATTGTTCCTACAGCCATCCTATTACCCTATTGTTCCTACAGGCATCCTATTACCCTATTGTTCCTACAGCCATCCTATTACCCTATTGTTCCTACAGCCATCCTATTACCCTATTGTTCCTACAGCCATCATAATACCCTATTTTTCGTACAGCCATCCCATTACCCTATTGTTCCTACAGCCATCCTATTACCCTATTGTTCCTACAGCCATCCTATACCCTATTGTTCCTACAGCCATCCCATTACCCTATTGTTCCTACAGCCATCATATTACCCTATTGTTCCTACAGCCATCCCATTATCCTATTGTTACTACAGCCATCATATTACCCTATTGTTCCTACAGCCATCCCATTCTCCTATTGTTCCTACAGCCATCATATTACCCTATTGTTACTATTGCCATCCCATTATCCTATTGTTCCTACAGCCATCCTATTACCCTATTGTTTCTACAGCCATCCCATTATCCTATTGTTCCTACAGCCATCCTATTACCCTGTTGTTCCTACAGCCATCCCATTACCCTATTGTTCCTACAGCCATCCTATTACCCTATTGTTCCTACAGGCATCCTATTACCCTATTGTTCCTACAGCCATCCTATTACCCTATTGTTCCTACAGCCATCCTATTACCCTATTGTTCCTACAGCCATCATATTACCCTATTGTTCCTTCAGCCATCCTATTACCCTATTGTTCCTACAGGCATCCCATTATCCTATTGTTCCTACAGCCATCCCATTATCCTATTGTTCCTACAGCCATCATATTACCCTATTGTTCCTACAGCCATCGCATTATCCTATTGTTCCTACAGCCATCATATTACCCTATTGTTCCTATTGCCATCCCATTATCCTATTGTTCCTACAGCCATCCTATTACCCTATTGTTCCTACAGC
>NW_026601022.1:0-86885 GCF_029448725.1 Salvelinus fontinalis
GTATCTAAACCCGTCATGTGGTATCTAAACCCGTCATGTGGTATCTAAACCCGTCATGTGGTATCTAAACCCGTCATGTGGTATCTAAACCCGTCATGTGGTATCTAAACCATGCATGTAGTATCTAAACATTTCATGTAGTATCTAAACATATCATGTAGTATCTAAACCCGTCAAGTAGTATCTAAACCCGTCATGTAGTATCTAAACCCGTCATGTAGTATCTAAACATATCATGTAGTATCTAAACATATAATCTAGTATCTAAACCCGTCATGTAGTATCTAAACCCGTCATGTAGTATCTAAACCCGTCATCTAGTATCTAAACCCGTCATGCAGTAACTAAACCTGTCATCTAGTATCTAAACCTGTCATCTAGTATCTAAACCCGTCATCTAGTATCTAAACCTGTCATGTAGTATCTAAACACGTCATGTAGTATCTAAACCCGTCATGTAGTATCTAAACCCGTCATGTAGTATCTAAACATATCATGTAGTATCTAAACATATAATCTAGTATCTAAACCTGTCATCTAGTATCTAAACCCGTCATCAAGTATCTAAACCCGTCATGTAGTATCTAAACCCGTCATCTAGTATCTAAACCCATCATGTAGTATCTAAACATATCATGTAGTATCTAAACATATAATCTAGTATCTAAACCCGTCATGTAGTATCTAAACCCGTCATGTAGTATCTAAACCCGTCATGTAGTTTCTAAACCCGTCATGTAGTATCTAAACCCGTCATCTAGTATCTAAACCTGTCATCTAGTATCTAAACCTGTCATCTAGTATCTAAACCCGTCATCTAGTATCTAAACCTGTCATGTAGTATCTAAACATATCATCTAGTATCTAAACCCGTCATGTAGTATCTAAACCCGTCATGTAGTATCTAAACCCGTCATATAGTATCTAAACCCGTCATGTAGTTTCTAAACCCGTCATGTAGTATCTAAACCCGTCATCTAGTATCTAAACCTGTCATCTAGTATCTAAACCTGTCATCTAGTATCTAAACCCGTCATCTAGTATCTAAACCTGTCATGTAGTATCTAAACCTGTCATGTAGTATCTAAACCCGTCATGTAGTATCTAAACCCGTCATGTAGTATCTAAACCCGTCATGTAGTATCTAAACCCGTCATGTAGTATCTAAACCCGTCATCTAGTATCTAAACCTGTCATCTAGTATCTAAACCCGTCATCTAGTATCTAAACCTGTCATGTAGTATCTAAACCCGTCATGTAGTATCTAAACCCGTCATGTAGTATCTAAACATATCATGTAGTATCTAAACATATAATCTAGTATCTAAACCTGTCATCTAGTATCTAAACCTGTCATGTAGTATCTAAACCCGTCATGTAGTATCTAAACCCGTCATGTAGTATCTAAACCCGTCATGTAGTATCTAAACATATCATGTAGTATCTAAACATATAATCTAGTATCTAAACCCGTCATCTAGTATCTAAACCCGTCATCTAGTATCTAAACCCGTCATGTAGTATCTAAACCCGTCATGTAGTATCTAAACCCGTCATGTAGTATCTAAACCCGTCATGTAGTATCTAAACCCGTCATGTAGTATCTAAACCCGTCATCTAGTATCTAAACACGTCATGTAGTATCTAAACCCGTCATGTAGTATCTAAACCCGTCATGTAGTATCTAAACCCGTCATGTAGTATCTAAACCCGTCATGTAGTATCTAAACCCGTCATGTAGTATCTAAACCCGTCATGTAGTATCTAAACCCGTCATGTAGTATCTAAACCCGTCATGTAGTATCTAAACCCGTCATCTAGTATCTAAACCTGTCATCTAGTATCTAAACCTGTCATCTAGTATCTAAACCCGTCATCTAGTATCTAAACCTGTCATGTAGTATCTAAACATATCATGTAGTATCTAAACATATAATCTAGTATCTAAACCCGTCATCTAGTATCTAAACCTGTCATGTAGTATCTAAACATATCATGTAGTATCTAAACATATAATCTAGTATCTAAACCCGTCATGTAGTATCTAAACCCGTCATGTAGTATCTAAACCCGTCATGTAGTATCTAAACCCGTCATGTAGTTTCTAAACCCGTCATGTAGTATCTAAACCCGTCATGTAGTATCTAAACCCGTCATGTAGTTTCTAAACCCGTCATGTAGTATCTAAACCCGTCATGTAGTATCTAAACCCGTCATGTAGTATCTAAACCCGTCATCTAGTATCTAAACCCGTCATCTAGTATCTAAACCCGTCATGTAGTATCTAAACCCGTCATGTAGTATCTAAACCCGTCATCTAGTATCTAAACCCGTCATCTAGTATCTAAACCCGTCATGTAGTATCTAAACATATCATGTAGTATCTAAACATATAATCTAGTATCTAAACCTGTCATCTAGTATCTAAACCCATCATGTAGTATCTAAACCCGTCATGTAGTATCTAAACCCGTCATGTAGTATCTAAACCCGTCATGTAGTATCTAAACCTGTCATGTAGTATCTAAACCTGTCATCTAGTATCTAAACCCGTCATCTAGTATCTAAACCCGTCATGTAGTATCTAAACCCGTCATGTAGTATCTAAACCCGTCATCTAGTATCTAAACCCGTCATCTAGTATCTAAACCCGTCATGTAGTATCTAAACATATCATGTAGTATCTAAACATATAATCTAGTATCTAAACCTGTCATCTAGTATCTAAACCCGTCATCTAGTATCTAAACCCGTCATGTAGTATCTAAACCCGTCATGTAGTATCTAAACCCGTCATGTAGTTTCTAAACCCGTCATGTAGTATCTAAACCCGTCATGTAGTATCTAAACCCGTCATGTAGTATCTAAACCCGTCATGTAGTATCTAAACCCGTCATGTAGTATCTAAACCCGTCATCTAGTATCTAAACCTGTCATGTAGTATCTAAACCTGTCATCTAGTATCTAAACCCGTCATGTAGTATCTAAACCCGTCATCTAGTATCTAAACCCGTCATGTAGTATCTAAACCCGTCATCTAGTATCTAAACCCGTCATCTAGTATCTAAACCCGTCATGTAGTATCTAAACATATCATGTAGTATCTAAACATATAATCTAGTATCTAAACCTGTCATCTAGTATCTAAACCCATCATGTAGTATCTAAACCCGTCATGTAGTATCTAAACATATAATCTAGTATCTAAACCTGTCATCTAGTATCTAAACCCGTCATCTAGTATCTAAACCTGTCATGTAGTATCTAAACCTGTCATGTAGTATCTAAACCTGTCATGTAGTATCTAAACCCGTCATGTAGTATCTAAACCCGTCATGTAGTATCTAAACCCGTCATGTAGTATCTAAACCAGGCATGTAGTATCTAAACATATCATGTAGTATCTAAACATATAATCTAGTATCTAAACCCGTCATGTAGTATCTAAACCCGTCATCTAGTATCTAAACCCGTCATGTAGTATCTAAACATATCATGTAGTATCTAAACATATAATCTAGTATCTAAACCCGTCATGTAGTATCTAAACCCGTCATGTAGCATCTAAACCCGTCATCTAGTATCTAAACCCGTCATGCAGTAACTAAACCTGTCATCTAGTATCTAAACCTGTCATCTAGTATCTAAACCCGTCATCTAGTATCTAAACCTGTCATGTAGTATCTAAACACGTCATGTAGTATCTAAACCCGTCATGTAGTATCTAAACCCGTCATGTAGTATCTAAACATATCATGTAGTATCTAAACATATAATCTAGTATCTAAACCTGTCATCTAGTATCTAAACCCGTCATCAAGTATCTAAACCCGTCATGTAGTATCTAAACCCGTCATCTAGTATCTAAACCTGTCATGTAGTATCTAAACATATCATGTAGTATCTAAACATATAATCTAGTATCTAAACCCGTCATCTAGTATCTAAACCTGTCATGTAGTATCTAAACATATCATGTAGTATCTAAACATATAATCTAGTATCTAAACCCGTCATGTAGTATCTAAACCCGTCATGTAGTATCTAAACCCGTCATGTAGTATCTAAACCCGTCATGTAGTTTCTAAACCCGTCATGTAGTATCTAAACCCGTCATGTAGTATCTAAACCCGTCATGTAGTTTCTAAACCCGTCATGTAGTATCTAAACCCGTCATGTAGTATCTAAACCCGTCATGTAGTATCTAAACCCGTCATCTAGTATCTAAACCCGTCATCTAGTATCTAAACCCGTCATGTAGTATCTAAACCCGTCATGTAGTATCTAAACCCGTCATCTAGTATCTAAACCCGTCATCTAGTATCTAAACCCGTCATGTAGTATCTAAACATATCATGTAGTATCTAAACATATAATCTAGTATCTAAACCTGTCATCTAGTATCTAAACCCATCATGTAGTATCTAAACCCGTCATGTAGTATCTAAACCCGTCATGTAGTATCTAAACCCGTCATGTAGTATCTAAACCCGTCATCTAGTATCTAAACCTGTCATGTAGTATCTAAACCTGTCATCTAGTATCTAAACCCGTCATGTAGTATCTAAACCCGTCATCTAGTATCTAAACCCGTCATGTAGTATCTAAACCCGTCATCTAGTATCTAAACCCGTCATCTAGTATCTAAACCCGTCATGTAGTATCTAAACATATCATGTAGTATCTAAACATATAATCTAGTATCTAAACCTGTCATCTAGTATCTAAACCCATCATGTAGTATCTAAACATATAATCTAGTATCTAAACCTGTCATCTAGTATCTAAACCCGTCATCTAGTATCTAAACCTGTCATGTAGTATCTAAACCTGTCATGTAGTATCTAAACCTGTCATGTAGTATCTAAACCCGTCATCTAGTATCTAAACCCGTCATCTAGTATCTAAACCCGTCATGTAGTATCTAAACATATCATGTAGTATCTAAACATATAATCTAGTATCTAAACCTGTCATCTAGTATCTAAACCCGTCATCTAGTATCTAAACCCGTCATGTAGTATCTAAACCCGTCATGTAGTATCTAAACCCGTCATGTAGTTTCTAAACCCGTCATGTAGTATCTAAACCCGTCATGTAGTATCTAAACCCGTCATGTAGTATCTAAACCCGTCATGTAGTATCTAAACCCGTCATGTAGTATCTAAACCCGTCATCTAGTATCTAAACCTGTCATGTAGTATCTAAACCTGTCATCTAGTATCTAAACCCGTCATGTAGTATCTAAACCCGTCATCTAGTATCTAAACCCGTCATGTAGTATCTAAACCCGTCATCTAGTATCTAAACCCGTCATCTAGTATCTAAACCCGTCATGTAGTATCTAAACATATCATGTAGTATCTAAACATATAATCTAGTATCTAAACCTGTCATCTAGTATCTAAACCCGTCATGTAGTATCTAAACCTGTCATCTAGTATCTAAACCCGTCATCTAGTATCTAAACCTGTCATGTAGTATCTAAACCTGTCATGTAGTATCTAAACCTGTCATGTAGTATCTAAACCCGTCATGTAGTATCTAAACCCGTCATGTAGTATCTAAACCCGTCATGTAGTATCTAAACCCGTCATGTAGTATCTAAACCAGGCATGTAGTATCTAAACATATCATGTAGTATCTAAACATATAATCTAGTATCTAAACCCGTCATGTAGTATCTAAACCCGTCATCTAGTATCTAAACCCGTCATGTAGTATCTAAACATATCATGTAGTATCTAAACATATAATCTAGTATCTAAACCCGTCATGTAGTATCTAAACCCGTCATGTAGCATCTAAACCCGTCATCTAGTATCTAAACCCGTCATGCAGTAACTAAACCTGTCATCTAGTATCTAAACCTGTCATCTAGTATCTAAACCCGTCATCTAGTATCTAAACCTGTCATGTAGTATCTAAACACGTCATGTAGTATCTAAACCCGTCATGTAGTATCTAAACCCGTCATGTAGTATCTAAACATATCATGTAGTATCTAAACATATAATCTAGTATCTAAACCTGTCATCTAGTATCTAAACCCGTCATCAAGTATCTAAACCCGTCATGTAGTATCTAAACCCGTCATCTAGTATCTAAACCCATCATGTAGTATCTAAACATATCATGTAGTATCTAAACATATAATCTAGTATCTAAACCCGTCATGTAGTATCTAAACCCGTCATGTAGTATCTAAACCCGTCATGTAGTTTCTAAACCCGTCATGTAGTATCTAAACCCGTCATCTAGTATCTAAACCTGTCATCTAGTATCTAAACCTGTCATCTAGTATCTAAACCCGTCATCTAGTATCTAAACCTGTCATGTAGTATCTAAACATATCATCTAGTATCTAAACCCGTCATGTAGTATCTAAACCCGTCATGTAGTATCTAAACCCGTCATATAGTATCTAAACCCGTCATGTAGTTTCTAAACCCGTCATGTAGTATCTAAACCCGTCATCTAGTATCTAAACCTGTCATCTAGTATCTAAACCTGTCATCTAGTATCTAAACCCGTCATCTAGTATCTAAACCTGTCATGTAGTATCTAAACCTGTCATGTAGTATCTAAACCCGTCATGTAGTATCTAAACCCGTCATGTAGTATCTAAACCCGTCATGTAGTATCTAAACCCGTCATGTAGTATCTAAACCCGTCATCTAGTATCTAAACCTGTCATCTAGTATCTAAACCCGTCATCTAGTATCTAAACCTGTCATGTAGTATCTAAACCCGTCATGTAGTATCTAAACCCGTCATGTAGTATCTAAACATATCATGTAGTATCTAAACATATAATCTAGTATCTAAACCTGTCATCTAGTATCTAAACCTGTCATGTAGTATCTAAACCCGTCATGTAGTATCTAAACCCGTCATGTAGTATCTAAACCCGTCATGTAGTATCTAAACATATCATGTAGTATCTAAACATATAATCTAGTATCTAAACCCGTCATCTAGTATCTAAACCCGTCATCTAGTATCTAAACCCGTCATGTAGTATCTAAACCCGTCATGTAGTATCTAAACCCGTCATGTAGTATCTAAACCCGTCATGTAGTATCTAAACCCGTCATGTAGTATCTAAACCCGTCATCTAGTATCTAAACACGTCATGTAGTATCTAAACCCGTCATGTAGTATCTAAACCCGTCATGTAGTATCTAAACCCGTCATGTAGTATCTAAACCCGTCATGTAGTATCTAAACCCGTCATGTAGTATCTAAACCCCTCATGTAGTATCTAAACCCCTCATGTAGTATCTAAACCCGTCATGTAGTATCTAAACCCGTCATGTAGTATCTAAACCCGTCATGTAGTATCTAAGCATTTCATGTAGTATCTAAACATATAATCTAGTATCTAAACCCGTCATGTAGTATCTAAACCCGTCATCTAGTATCTAAACCCGTCATGTAGTATCTAAACCCGTCATCTAGTATCTAAACCCGTCATGTAGTATCTAAACCCGTCATGTAGTATCTAAACCTATCATGTAGTATCAAAACATATAATCTAGTATCAAAACATATAATCTAGTATCTAAACCCGTCATGTAGTATCTAAACCCGTCATGTAGTATCTAAACCCGTCATGTAGTATCTAAACCCGTCATGTAGTATCTAAACATATAATCTAGTATCTAAACCCGTCATCTAGTATCTAAACCTGTCATGTAGTATCTAAACCCGTCATGTAGTATCTAAACCCGTCATGTAGTATCTAAACCCGTCATGTAGTATCTAAACCCGTCATGTAGTATCTAAACCCGTCATGTAGTATCTAAACCCGTCATGTAGTATCTAAACCCGTCATGTAGTATCTAAACCCGTCATGTAGTATCTAAACCCGTCATGTAGTATCTAAACCCGTCATGTAGTATCTAAACCCGTCATGTAGTATCTAAACCCGTCATGTAATATCTAAACCCGTCATGTAGTATCTAAACCCGTCATGCAGTATCTAAACCCGTCATGTAGTATCTAAACCCGTCATGTAGTATCTAAACCCGTCATGTAGTATCTAAGCATTTCATGTAGTATCTAAACATATAATCTAGTATCTAAACCCGTCATGTAGTATCTAAACCCGTCATGTAGTATCTAAACCTGTCATGTAGTATCTAAACCCGTCATCTAGTATCTAAACCCGTCATCTAGTATCTAAACCCTTCATGTAGTATCTAAACATATAATCTAGTATCTAAACCTGTCATGTAGTATCTAAACCCGTCATGTAGTATCTAAACCTGTCATGTAGTATCTAAACCTGTCATGTAGTATCTAAACCTATCATGTAGTATCTAAACCTGTCATGTAGTATCTAAACCTGTCATGTAGTATCTAAACCTGTCATGTAGTATCTAAACCTGTCATGTAGTTTCTAAACCTGTCATGTAGTATCTAAACCTGTCATCTAGTATCTAAACCTGTCATCTAGTATCTAAACCCGTCATCTAGTATCTAAACCCGTCATCTAGTATCTAAACCCGTCATGTAGTATCTAAACCCGTCATGTAGTATCTAAACCCGTCATGTAGTATCTAAACCCGTCATGTAGTATCTAAACCCGTCATGTAGTATCTAAACATATCATGTAGTATCTAAACATATAATCTAGTATCTAAACCCGTCATGTAGTATCTAAACCCGTCATGTAGTATCTAAACACGTCATGTAGTATCTAAACCCGTCATGTAGTATCTAAACCCGTCATGTAGTATCTAAACCCGTCATGTAGTATCTAAACCCGTCATGTAGTATCTAAACCCGTCATGTAGTATCTAAACCCGTCATGTAGTATCTAAACCCGTCATGTAGTATCTAAACCCGTCATGTAGTATCTAAACCCGTCATGTAGTATCTAAACCCGTCATGTAGTATCTAAACCCGTCATGTAGTATCTAAACCCGTCATGTAGTATCTAAACCCGTCATGTAGTATCTAAACATATCATGTAGTATCTAAACATATAATCTAGTATCTAAACCCGTCATGTAGTATCTAAACCCGTCATGTAGTATCTAAACCCGTCATGTAGTATCTAAACCCGTCATGTAGTATCTAAACCCGTCATGTAGTATCTAAACCCGTCATGTAGTATCTAAACCCGTCATCTAGTATCTAAACCCGTCATCTAGTATCTAAACACGTCATGTAGTATCTAAACCCGTCATGTAGTATCTAAACCCGTCATGTAGTATCTAAACCCGTCATGTAGTATCTAAACCCGTCATGTAGTATCTAAACCCGTCATGTAGTATCTAAACCCCTCATGTAGTATCTAAACCCCTCATGTAGTATCTAAACCCGTCATGTAGTATCTAAACCCGTCATGTAGTATCTAAACCCGTCATGTAGTATCTAAACCCGTCATGTAGTATCTAAACCCGTCATGTAGTATCTAAACCCGTCATCTAGTATCTAAACCCGTCATCTAGTATCTAAACCCGTCATGTAGTATCTAAACCCGTCATGTAGTATCTAAACCCGTCATCTAGTATCTAAACCCGTCATGTAGTATCTAAACCCGTCATCTAGTATCTAAACCCGTCATGTAGTATCTAAACCCGTCATGTAGTATCTAAACATATCATGTAGTATCAAAACATATAATCTAGTATCAAAACATATAATCTAGTATCTAAACCCGTCATGTAGTATCTAAACCCGTCATGTAGTATCTAAACCCGTCATGTAGTATCTAAACATATAATCTAGTATCTAAACCCGTCATCTAGTATCTAAACCTGTCATGTAGTATCTAAACCCGTCATGTAGTATCTAAACCCGTCATGTAGTATCTAAACCCGTCATGTACTATCTAAACCCGTCATGTAGTATCTAAACCCGTCATGTAGTATCTAAACCCGTCATGTAGTATCTAAACCCGTCATGTAGTATCTAAACCCGTCATGTAGTATCTAAACCCGTCATGTAGTATCTAAACCCGTCATGTAGTATCTAAACCCGTCATGTAGTATCTAAACCCGTCATGTAGTATCTAAACCCGTCATGTAGTCTCTAAGCATTTCATGTAGTATCTAAACATATAATCTAGTATCTAAACCCGTCATGTAGTATCTAAACCCGTCATGTAGTATCTAAACCCGTCATCTAGTATCTAAACCCGTCATGTAGTATCTAAACCCGTCATGTAGTATCTAAACCCGTCATGTAGTATCTAAACCCGTCATGTAGTATCTAAACCCGTCATGTAGTATCTAAACCCGTCATCTAGTATCTAAACCTGTCATCTAGTATCTAAACCTGTCATCTAGTATCTAAACCCGTCATCTAGTATCTAAACCTGTCATCTAGTATCTAAACCTGTCATGTAGTATCTAAACCTGTCATGTAGTATCTAAACCCGTCATGTAGTATCTAAACCCGTCATGTAGTATCTAAACCCGTCATGTAGTATCTAAACCCGTCATGTAGTATCTAAACATATAATCTAGTATCTAAACCCGTCATCTAGTATCTAAACCCGTCATCTAGTATCTAAACCCGTCATGTAGTACCTAAACCCGTCATGTAGTATCTAAACCCGTCATGTAGTATCTAAACCCGTCATGTAGTATCTAAACCCGTCATGTAGTATCTAAACCCGTCATCTAGTATCTAAACACGTCATCTAGTATCTAAACCCGTCATGTAGTATCTAAACCCGTCATGTAGTATCTAAACCTGTCATCTAGTATCTAAACCCGTCATGTAGTATCTAAACCCGTCATGTAGTATCTAAACCCGCCATGTAGTATCTAAACCGTCATGTAGTATCTAAACCCGTCATGTAGTATCTAAACCCGTCATGTAGTATCTAAACCCGTCATGTAGTATCTAAACCCGTCATGTAGTATCTAAACATATCATGTAGTATCTAAACATATAATCTAGTATCTAAACCCGTCATCTAGTATCTAAACCTGTCATCTAGTATCTAAACCTGTCATCTAGTATCTAAACCCGTCATCTAGTATCTAAACCCGTCATCTAGTATCTAAACACGTCATGTAGTATCTAAACCCGTTATGTAGTATCTAAACCCGTCATGTAGTATCTAAACCCGTCATGTAGTATCTAAACCCGTCATGTAGTATCTAAACCCGTCATGTAGTATCTAAACATATCATGTAGTATCTAAACATATAATCTAATATCTAAACCCGTCATCTAGTATCTAAACCCGTCGTCTAGTATCTAAACCCGTCATGTAGTATCTAAACCCGTCATCTAGTATCTAAACCCGTCATCTAGTATCTAAACCCGTCATCTAGTATCTAAACCCGTCATCTAGTATCTAAACCCGTCATGTAGTATCTAAACCCGTCATGTAGTATCTAAACCCGTCATGTAGTATCTAAACCCGTCATGTAGTATCTAAACCCGTCATGTAGTATCTAAACCCGTTATGTAGTATCTAAACCCGTCATCTAGTATCTAAACCCGTCATGTAGTATCTAAACCCGTCATGTAGTATCTAAACCCGTCATGTAGTATCTAAACCCGTCATGTAGTATCTAAACCCGTCATCTAGTATCTAAACCCGTCATGTAGTATCTAAACATATCATGTAGTATCTAAACATATAATGTAGTATCTAAACCCGTCATCTAGTATCTAAACCCGTCATGTAGTATCTAAACCCGTCATGTAGTATCTAAACCCGTCATGTAGTATCTAAACCCGTCATGTAGTATCTAAACCCGTCATGTAGTATCTAAACCCGTCATCTATTATCTAAACCCGTCATGTAGTATCTAAACCCGTCATGTAGTATCTAAACCCGTCATGTAGTATCTAAACCCGTCATGTAGTATCTAAACCCGTCATGTAGTATCTAAACCCGTCATGTAGTATCTAAACATATAATCTAGTATCTAAACCCGTCATCTAGTATCTAAACCCGTCATCTAGTATCTAAACCCGTCATGTAGTATCTAAACCCATCATGTAGTATCTAAACCCGTCATGTAGTATCTAAACCCGTCATGTAGTATCTAAACCCGTCATGTAGTATCTAAACCCGTCATGTAGTATCTAAACCCGTCATGTAGTATCTAAACATATCATGTAGTATCTAAACATATAATCTAGTATCTAAACCCGTCATCTAGTATCTAAACCTGTCATCTAGTATCTAAACCTGTCATCTAGTATCTAAACCCGTCATCTAGTATCTAAACCCGTCATCTAGTATCTAAACCCGTCATGTAGTATCTAAACCCGTCATGTAGTATCTAAACCCGTCATGTAGTATCTAAACCCGTCATGTAGTATCTAAACCCGTCATGTAGTATCTAAACCCGTCATGTAGTATCTAAACATATTATGTAGTATCTAAACATATAATCTAATATCTAAACCCGTCATCTAGTATCTAAACCCGTCATCTAGTATCTAAACCCGTCATGTAGTATCTAAACCCGTCATCTAGTATCTAAACCCGTCATCTAGTATCTAAACCCGTCATCTAGTATCTAAACCCGTCATCTAGTATCTAAACCCGTCATGTAGTATCTAAACCCGTCATGTAGTATCTAAACCCGTCATGTAGTATCTAAACCCGTCATGTAGTATCTAAACCCGTCATGTAGTATCTAAACCCGTCATGTAGTATCTAAACCCGTCATCTAGTATCTAAACCCGTCATCTAGTATCTAAACCCGTCATCTAGTATCTAAACCCGTCATCTAGTATCTAAACCCGTCATCTAGTATCTAAACCCGTCATCTAGTATCTAAACCCGTCATGTAGTATCTAAACCCGTCATGTAGTATCTAAACCCGTCATGTAGTATCTAAACCCGTCATGTAGTATCTAAACCCGTCATGTAGTATCTAAACCCGTTATGTAGTATCTAAACCCGTCATCTAGTATCTAAACCCGTCATGTAGTATCTAAACCCGTCATCTAGTATCTAAACCCGTCATGTAGTATCTAAACATATCATGTAGTATCTAAACATATAATGTAGTATCTAAACCCGTCATGTAGTATCTAAACCCGTCATGTAGTATCTAAACCCGTCATGTAGTATCTAAACCCGTCATGTAGTATCTAAACCCGTCATCTAGTATCTAAACCCGTCATGTAGTATCTAAACCCGTCATGTAGTATCTAAACCCGTCATGTAGTATCTAAACCCGTCATGTAGTATCTAAACCCGTCATGTAGTATCTAAACCCGTCATGTAGTATCTAAACATATAATCTAGTATCTAAACCTGTCATCTAGTATCTAAACCCGTCATGTAGTATCTAAACCCGTCATGTAGTATCTAAACCCGTCATGTAGTATCTAAACCCGTCATGTAGTATCTAAACCCGTCATGTAGTATCTAAACCCGTCATGTAGTATCTAAACCCGTCATGTAGTATCTAAACCCGTCATGTAGTATCTAAACATATCATGTAGTATCTAAACGTATAATCTAGTATCTAAACCCGTCATCTAGTATCTAAACCTGTCATCTAGTATCTAAACCCGTCATCTAGTATCTAAACCTGTCATCTAGTATCTAAACCCGTCATGTAGTATCTAAACCCGTCATGTAGTATCTAAACCCGTCATGTAGTATCTAAACCCGTCATGTAGTATCTAAACCCGTCATGTAGTATCTAAACCCGTCATGTAGTATCTAAACATATCATGTAGTATCTAAACATATAATCTAATATCTAAACCCGTCATCTAGTATCTAAACCCGTCATCTAGTATCTAAACCCGTCATCTAGTATCTAAACCCGTCATCTAGTATCTAAACCCGTCATGTAGTATCTAAACCCGTCATGTAGTATCTAAACCCGTCATGTAGTATCTAAACCCGTCATGTAGTATCTAAACCCGTTATGTAGTATCTAAACCCGTCATCTAGTATCTAAACCCGTCATGTAGTATCTAAACCCGTCATGTAGTATCTAAACCCGTCATGTAGTATCTAAACCCGTCATGTAGTATCTAAACCCGTCATCTAGTATCTAAACCCGTCATGTAGTATCTAAACATATCATGTAGTATCTAAACATATAATGTAGTATCTAAACCCGTCATCTAGTATCTAAACCGTCATGTAGTATCTAAACCCGTCATGTAGTATCTAAACCCGTCATGTAGTATCTAAACCCGTCATGTAGTATCTAAACCCGTCATGTAGTATCTAAACCCGTCATCTAGTATCTAAACCCGTCATGTAGTATCTAAACCCGTCATGTAGTATCTAAACCCGTCATGTAGTATCTAAACCCGTCATGTAGTATCTAAACATATAATCTAGTATCTAAACCCGTCATCTAGTATCTAAACCCGTCATCTAGTATCTAAACCCGTCATGTAGTATCTAAACATATCATCTAGTATCTAAACCCGTCATGTAGTATCTAAACCTGTCATGTAGTATCTAATCCCGTCATGTAGTATCTAAACATATAATCTAGTATCTAAACATATAATCTAGTATCTAAACCCGTCATCTAGTATCTAAACCCGTCATCTAGTATCTAAACCCGTCATGTAGTATCTAAACCCGTCATGTAGTATCTAAACCCGTTATGTAGTATCTAAACCCGTCATCTAGTATCTAAACCCGTCATCTAGTATCTAAACCCGTCATGTAGTATCTAAACCCGTCATCTAGTATCTAAACCCGTCATCTAGTATCTAAACCCGTCATCTAGTATCTAAACCCGTCATCTAGTATCTAAACCCGTCATGTAGTATCTAAACCCGTCATGTAGTATCTAAACCCGTCATGTAGTATCTAAACCCGTCATGTAGTATCTAAACCCGTCATGTAGTATCTAAACCCGTTATGTAGTATCTAAACCCGTCATCTAGTATCTAAACCCGTCATGTAGTATCTAAACCCGTCATCTAGTATCTAAACCCGTCATGTAGTATCTAAACATATCATGTAGTATCTAAACATATAATGTAGTATCTAAACCCGTCATGTAGTATCTAAACCCGTCATGTAGTATCTAAACCCGTCATGTAGTATCTAAACCCGTCATGTAGTATCTAAACCCGTCATGTAGTATCTAAACCCGTCATGTAGTATCTAAACCCGTCATCTAGTATCTAAACCCGTCATGTAGTATCTAAACCCGTCATGTAGTATCTAAACCCGTCATGTAGTATCTAAACCCGTCATGTAGTATCTAAACCCGTCATGTAGTATCTAAACCCGTCATGTAGTATCTAAACATATAATCTAGTATCTAAACCTGTCATCTAGTATCTAAACCCGTCATGTAGTATCTAAACCCGTCATGTAGTATCTAAACCCGTCATGTAGTATCTAAACCCGTCATGTAGTATCTAAACCCGTCATGTAGTATCTAAACCCGTCATGTAGTATCTAAACCCGTCATGTAGTATCTAAACCCGTCATGTAGTATCTAAACATATCATGTAGTATCTAAACGTATAATCTAGTATCTAAACCCGTCATCTAGTATCTAAACCTGTCATCTAGTATCTAAACCCGTCATCTAGTATCTAAACCTGTCATCTAGTATCTAAACCCGTCATGTAGTATCTAAACCCGTCATGTAGTATCTAAACCCGTCATGTAGTATCTAAACCCGTCATGTAGTATCTAAACCCGTCATGTAGTATCTAAACCCGTCATGTAGTATCTAAACATATCATGTAGTATCTAAACATATAATCTAATATCTAAACCCGTCATCTAGTATCTAAACCCGTCATCTAGTATCTAAACCCGTCATCTAGTATCTAAACCCGTCATCTAGTATCTAAACCCGTCATGTAGTATCTAAACCCGTCATGTAGTATCTAAACCCGTCATGTAGTATCTAAACCCGTCATGTAGTATCTAAACCCGTTATGTAGTATCTAAACCCGTCATCTAGTATCTAAACCCGTCATGTAGTATCTAAACCCGTCATGTAGTATCTAAACCCGTCATGTAGTATCTAAACCCGTCATGTAGTATCTAAACCCGTCATCTAGTATCTAAACCCGTCATGTAGTATCTAAACATATCATGTAGTATCTAAACATATAATGTAGTATCTAAACCCGTCATCTAGTATCTAAACCGTCATGTAGTATCTAAACCCGTCATGTAGTATCTAAACCCGTCATGTAGTATCTAAACCCGTCATGTAGTATCTAAACCCGTCATGTAGTATCTAAACCCGTCATCTAGTATCTAAACCCGTCATGTAGTATCTAAACCCGTCATGTAGTATCTAAACCCGTCATGTAGTATCTAAACCCGTCATGTAGTATCTAAACATATAATCTAGTATCTAAACCCGTCATCTAGTATCTAAACCCGTCATCTAGTATCTAAACCCGTCATGTAGTATCTAAACATATCATCTAGTATCTAAACCCGTCATGTAGTATCTAAACCTGTCATGTAGTATCTAATCCCGTCATGTAGTATCTAAACATATAATCTAGTATCTAAACATATAATCTAGTATCTAAACCCGTCATCTAGTATCTAAACCCGTCATCTAGTATCTAAACCCGTCATGTAGTATCTAAACCCGTCATGTAGTATCTAAACCCGTTATGTAGTATCTAAACCCGTCATCTAGTATCTAAACCCGTCATGTAGTATCTAAACCCGTCATGTAGTATCTAAACCCGTCATGTAGTATCTAAACCCGTCATGTAGTATCTAAACCCGTCATGTAGTATCTAAACCCGTCATGTAGTATCTAAACCCGTCATGTAGTATCTAAACCCGTCATCTAGTATCTAAACCCGTCATGTAGTATCTAAACCCGTCATGTAGTATCTAAACCCGTCATGTAGTATCTAAACCCGTCATGTAGTATCTAAACCCGTCATGTAGTATCTAAACATATAATCTAGTATCTAAACCCGTCATCTAGTATCTAAACCCGTCATCTAGTATCTAAACCCGTCATGTAGTATCTAAACCCGTCATGTAGTATCTAAACCCGTCATGTAGTATCTAAACATATCATCTAGTATCTAAACCCGTCATGTAGTATCTAAACCCGTCATGTAGTATCTAAACCTGTCATGTAGTATCTAAACCTGTCATGTAGTATCTAAACCTGTCAAGTAGTATCTAAACCTATCATGTAGTATCTAAACGTGTCATGTAGTATCTAAACCTGTCATGTAGTATCTAAACCTGTCATGTAGTATCTAAACCTGTCATGTAGTATCTAAACCTGTCATGTAGTATCTAAACCTGTCATCTAGTATCTAAACCCGTCATCTAGTATCTAAACCCGTCATCTAGTATCTAAACCCGTCATCTAGTATCTAAACCCGTCATCTAGTATCTAAACCTGTCATGTAGTATCTAAACCTGTCATGTAGTATCTAAACCCGTCATGTAGTATCTAAACCTGTCATGTAGTATCTAAACCTGTCATGTAGTATCTAAACCCGTCATGTAGTATCTAAACATATAATCTAGTATCTAAACATATAATCTAGTATCTAAACCCGTCATCTAGTATCTAAACCCGTCATCTAGTATCTAAACCCGTCATGTAGTATCTAAACCCGTCATGTAGTATCTAAACCCGTCATGTAGTATCTAAACCCGTCATCTAGTATCTAAACCCGTTATCTAGTATCTAAACCCGTCATGTAGTATCTAAACCTGTCATGTAGTATCTAAACCTGTCATGTAGTATCTAAACCCGTCATGTAGTATCTAAACCCGTCATGTAGTATCTAAACATATCATGTAGTATCTAAACATATAATCTAGTATCTAAACCCGTCATCTAGTATCTAAACCCGTCATCTAGTATCTAAACCCGTCATCTAGTATCTAAACCCGTCATGTAGTATCTAAACCCGTCATGTAGTATCTAAACCCGTCATCTAGTATCTAAACCCGTCATCTAGTATCTAAACCCGTCATCTAGTATCTAAACCCGTCATCTAGTATCTAAACCTGTCATCTAGTATCTAAACCCGTCATCTAGTATCTAAACCTGTCATGTAGTATCTAAACCTGTCATGTAGTATCTAAACCTGTCATGTAGTATCTAAACCCGTCATGTAGTATCTAAACCCGTCATGTAGTATCTAAACATGTCATGTAGTATCTAAACATATAATCTAGTATCTAAACCCGTCATCTAGTATCTAAACCCGTCATGTAGTATCTAAACCCGTCATGTAGTATCTAAACCCGTCATGTAGTATCTAAACATGTCATGTAGTATCTAAACATATAATCTAGTATCTAAACCCGTCATGTAGTATCTAAACCCGTCATGTAGTATCTGAACCCGTCATGTAGTATCTAAACCCGTCATGTAGTATCTAAACCCGTCATGTAGTATCTAAACCCGTCATGTAGTATCTAAACCCGTCATGTAGTATCTAAACCCATCATGTAGTATCTAAACATGTCATGTAGTATCTAAACATATAATCTAGTATCTAAACCCGTCATCTAGTATCTAAACCCGTCATGTAGTATCTAAACATATAATCTAGTATCTAAACCCGTCATGTAGTATCTAAACCCGTCATGTAGTATCTAAACCTGTCATGTAGTATCTAAACCTGTCATGTAGTATCTAAACCTGTCATGTAGTATCTAAACCTGTCATGTAGTATCTAAACCTGTCATGTAGTATCTAAACCTGTCATGTAGTATCTAAACCTGTCATGTAGTATCTAAACCTGTCATCTAGTATCTAAACCTGTCATCTAGTATCTAAACCCGTCATCTAGTATCTAAACCCGTCATCTAGTATCTAAACCCGTCATCTAGTATCTAAACCCGTCATCTAGTATCTAAACCCGTCATGTAGTATCTAAACCCGTCATGTAGTATCTAAAACCGTCATGTAGTATCTAAACCCGTCATGTAGTATCTAAACCCGTCATGTAGTGTCTAAACCCGTCATGTAGTATCTAAACCCGTCATGTAGTATCTAAACCCGTCATCTAGTATCTAAACCCGTCATGTAGTATCTAAACCCGTCATGTAGTATCTAAACATGTCATGTAGTATCTAAACATATAATCTAGTATCTAAACCCGTCATCTAGTATCTAAACCCGTCATGTAGTATCTAAACATATCATCTAGTATCTAAACCCGTCATGTAGTATCTAAACCCGTCATGTAGTATCTAAACCTGTCATGTAGTATCTAAACCTGTCATGTAGTATCTAAACCCGTCATGTAGTATCTAAACCCGTCATGTAGTATCTAAACCCGTCATGTAGTATCTAAACCCGTCATGTAGTATCTAAACCCGTCATGTAGTATCTAAACCCGTCATGTAGTATCTAAACCCGTCATGTAGTATCTAAACATATAATCTAGTATCTAAACCCGTCATCTAGTATCTAAACCCGTCATGTAGTATCTAAACATATAATCTAGTATCTAAACCCGTCATGTAGTATCTAAACCCGTCATGTAGTATCTAAACCTGTCATGTAGTATCTAAACCTGTCATGTAGTATCTAAACCTGTCATGTAGTATCTAAACCTGTCTTGTAGTATCTAAACCTGTCATGTAGTATCTAAACCTGTCATGTAGTATCTAAACCTGTCATGTAGTATCTTAACCTGTCATGTAGTATCTAAACCTGTCATCTAGTATCTAAACCCGTCATCTAGTATCTAAACCCGTCATCTAGTATCTAAACCCGTCATGTAGTATCTAAACCCGTCATGTAGTATCTAAACATATCATGTAGTATCTAAACATATAATCTAGTATCTAAACCCGTCATGTAGTATCTAAACCCGTCATGTAGTATCTAAACCCGTCATGTAGTATCTAAACACGTCATGTAGTATCTAAACCCGTCATGTAGTATCTAAACCCGTCATCTAGTATCTAAACCCGTCATGTAGTATCTAAACATATAATCTAGTATCTAAACCCGTCATCTAGTATCTAAACCCGTCATGTAGTATCTAAACCCGTCATGTAGTATCTAAACCCGTCATGTAGTATCTAAACCCGTCATGTAGTATCTAAACCCGTCATGTAGTATCTAAACCCGTCATGTAGTATCTAAACCCGTCATGTAGTTTCTAAACCCGTCATGTAGTATCTAAACCCGTCATGTAGTATCTAAACCCGTCATGTAGTATCTAAACCCGTCATGTAGTATCTAAACCCGTCATGTAGTATCTAAACCCGTCATGTAGTATCTAAACCCGTCATGTAGTATCTAAACCCGTCATGTAGTATCTAAACACATCATGTAGTATCTAAACATATAATCTAGTATCTAAACCCGTCATGTAGTATCTAAACCCGTCATGTAGTATCTAAACCCGTCATGTAGTATCTAAACCCGTCATGTAGTATCTAAACCCGTCATGTAGTATCTAAACCCGTCATGTAGTATCTAAACCCGTCATGTAGTATCTAAACCCGTCATGTAGTATCTAAACCCGTCATCTAGTATCTAAACACGTCATGTAGTATCTAAACCCGTCATGTAGTATCTAAACCCGTCATGTAGTATCTAAACCCCTCATGTAGTATCTAAACCCCTCATGTAGTATCTAAACCCCTCATGTAGTATCTAAACCCGTCATGTAGTATCTAAACCTGTCATGTAGTATCTAAACCTGTCATCTAGTATCTAAACCTGTCATCTAGTATCTAAACCCGTCATCTAGTATCTAAACCCGTCATCTAGTATCTAAACCCGTCATCTAGTATCTAAACCCGTCATCTAGTATCTAAACCCGTCATGTAGTATCTAAACCCGTCATGTAGTATCTAAACCTGTCATGTAGTATCTAAACCCGTCATGTAGTATCTAAACCTGTCATGTAGTATCTAAACATATAATCTAGTATCTAAACCCGTCATGTAGTATCTAAACCCGTCATGTAGTATCTAAACACGTCATGTAGTATCTAAACCCGTCATGTAGTATCTAAACCCGTCATCTAGTATCTAAACCCGTCATGTAGTATCTAAACATATAATCTAGTATCTAAACCCGTCATGTAGTATCTAAACCCGTCATGTAGTATCTAAACCCGTCATGTAGTATCTAAACCCGTCATGTAGTATCTAAACCCGTCATGTAGTATCTAAACCCGTCATGTAGTATCTAAACCCGTCATGTAGTATCTAAACCCGTCATGTAGTATCTAAACCCGTCATGTAGTATCTAAACCCGTCATGTAGTATCTAAACCCGTCATGTAGTATCTAAACCCGTCATGTAGTATCTAAACCCGTCATGTAGTATCTAAACCCGTCATGTAGTATCTAAACATATCATGTAGTATCTAAACATATAATCTAGTATCTAAACCCGTCATGTAGTATCTAAACCCGTCATGTAGTATCTAAACCCGTCATGTAGTATCTAAACCCGTCATGTAGTATCTAAACCCGTCATGTAGTATCTAAACCCGTCATGTAGTATCTAAACCCGTCATGTAGTATCTAAACCCGTCATGTAGTATCTAAACCCGTCATGTAGTATCTAAACCCGTCATGTAGTATCTAAACCCGTCATGTAGTATCTAAACCCCTCATGTAGTATCTAAACCCCTCATGTAGTATCTAAACCCGTCATGTAGTATCTAAACCCGTCATGTAGTATCTAAACCCGTCATGTAGTATCTAAACCCGTCATCTAGTATCTAAACCCGTCATGTAGTATCTAAACCCGTCATGTAGTATCTAAACCCGTCATCTAGTATCTAAACCCGTCATGTAGTATCTAAACCCGTCATGTAGTATCTAAACCCGTCATCTAGTATCTAAACCCGTCATGTAGTATCTAAACCCGTCATCTAGTATCTAAACCCGTCATGTAGTATCTAAACCCGTCATGTAGTATCTAAACATATCATGTAGTATCTAAACATATAATCTAGTATCTAAACATATCATCTAGTATCTAAACCCGTCATGTAGTATCTAAACCCGTCATGTAGTATCTAAACCCGTCATGTAGTATCTAAACCCGTCATGTAGTATCTAAACCCGTCATCTAGTATCTAAACACGTCATGTAGTATCTAAACCCGTCATGTAGTATCTAAACCCGTCATGTAGTATCTAAACCCGTCATGTAGTATCTAAACCCCTCATGTAGTATCTAAACCCCTCATGTAGTATCTAAACCCGTCATGTAGTATCTAAACCCGTCATGTAGTATCTAAACCCGTCATGTAGTATCTAAACCCGTCATCTAGTATCTAAACCCGTCATGTAGTATCTAAACCCGTCATGTAGTATCTAAACCCGTCATCTAGTATCTAAACCCGTCATCTAGTATCTAAACCCGTCATCTAGTATCTAAACCCGTCATCTAGTATCTAAACCCGTCATGTAGTATCTAAACCCGTCATGTAGTATCTAAACCCGTCATGTAGTACCTAAACCCGTCATGTAGTATCTAAACATATCATGTAGTATCTAAACCTGTCATCTAGTATCTAAACCCGTCATGTAGTATCTAAACCCGTCATGTAGTATCTAAACCCGTCATGTAGTATCTAAACCCGTCATGTAGTATCTAAACCCGTCATGTAGTATCTAAACCCGTCATGTAGTATCTAAACCCGTCATCTAGTATCTAAACACGTCATGTAGTATCTAAACCCGTCATGTAGTATCTAAACCCGTCATGTAGTATCTAAACCCGTCATGTAGTATCTAAACCCGTCATCTAGTATCTAAACCCGTCATCTAGTATCTAAACCCGTCATCTAGTATCTAAACCCGTCATGTAGTATCTAAACCCGTCATGTAGTATCTAAACCCGTCATGTAGTATCTAAACCCGTCATGTAGTATCTAAACCCGTCATCTAGTATCTAAACCCGTCATGTAGTATCTAAACCCGTCATGTAGTATCTAAACCCGTCATCTAGTATCTAAACCCGTCATGTAGTATCTAAACCCGTCATCTAGTATCTAAACCCGTCATGTAGTATCTAAACCCGTCATGTAGTATCTAAACCTGTCATGTAGTATCTAAACCTGTCATCTAGTATCTAAACCCGTCATGTAGTATCTAAACCCGTCATGTAGTATCTAAACCCGTCATGTAGTATCTAAACCCGTCATGTAGTATCTAAACCCGTCATCTAGTATCTAAACCCGTCATGTAGTATCTAAACCCGTCATGTAGTATCTAAACCCGTCATGTAGTATCTAAACCCCTCATGTAGTATCTAAACCCCTCATGTAGTATCTAAACCCGTCATGTAGTATCTAAACCCGTCATGTAGTATCTAAACCCGTCATGTAGTATCTAAACCCGTCATCTAGTATCTAAACCCGTCATGTAGTATCTAAACCCGTCATGTAGTATCTAAACCCGTCATCTAGTATCTAAACCCGTCATCTAGTATCTAAACCCGTCATGTAGTATCTAAACCCGTCATGTAGTATCTAAACCCGTCATGTAGTATCTAAACCCGTCATGTAGTATCTAAACCTATCATGTAGTATCTAAACATATCATCTAGTATCTAACCCCGTCATGTAGTATCTAAACCCGTCATGTAGTATCTAAACCCGTCATGTAGTATCTAAACCCGTCATGTAGTATCTAAACCCGTCATGTAGTATCTAAACCCGTCATGTAGTATCTAAACCCGTCATCTAGTATCTAAACCCGTCATGTAGTATCTAAACCCGTCATGTAGTATCTAAACCCGTCATGTAGTATCTAAACCCGTCATGTAGTATCTAAACCCGTCATCTAGTATCTAAACCCGTCATCTAGTATCTAAACCCGTCATCTAGTATCTAAACCCGTCATGTAGTATCTAAACCCGTCATGTAGTATCTAAACATATCATGTAGTATCTAAACATATAATCTAGTATCTAAACCCGTCATGTAGTATCTAAACCCGTCATGTAGTATCTAAACCCGTCATGTAGTATCTAAACCCGTCATCTAGTATCTAAACCCGTCATCTAGTATCTAAACCCGTCATCTAGTATCTAAACCCGTCATGTAGTATCTAAACCCGTCATGTAGTATCTAAACCTGTCATGTAGTATCTAAACCTGTCATCTAGTATCTAAACCCGTCATGTAGTATCTAAACCCGTCATGTAGTATCTAAACCCGTCATGTAGTATCTAAACCCGTCATGTAGTATCTAAACCCGTCATGTAGTATCTAAACCCGTCATGTAGTATCTAAACCCGTCATCTAGTATCTAAACCCGTCATCTAGTATCTAAACCCGTCATGTAGTATCTAAACCCGTCATGTAGTATCTAAACCCGTCATGTAGTATCTAAACCCGTCATGTAGTATCTAAACCCGTCATGTAGTATCTAAACCCGTCATGTAGTATCTAAACCCGTCATGTAGTATCTAAACATATCATGTAGTATCTAAACATATAATCTAGTATCTAAACCCGTCATCTAGTATCTAAACCCGTCATGTAGTATCTAAACCCGTCATCTAGTATCTAAACCCGTCATGTAGTATCTAAACCCGTCATGTAGTATCTAAACCCGTCATGTAGTATCTAAACCTGTCATGTAGTATCTAAACCCGTCATGTAGTATCTAAACCCGTCATGTAGTATCTAAACCCGTCATGTAGTATCTAAACCCGTCATGTAGTATCTAAACCCGTCATGTAGTATCTAAACCCGTCATCTAGTATCTAAACCCGTCATGTAGTATCTAAACCCGTCATGTAGTATCTAAACCCGTCATGTAGTATCTAAACCCGTCATGTAGTATCTAAACCCGTCATGTAGTATCTAAACCCGTCATGTAGTATCTAAACACGTCATGTAGTATCTAAACCCGTCATGTAGTATCTAAACCCGTCATGTAGTATCTAAACCCGTCATGTAGTATCTAAACCCGTCATGTAGTATCTAAACCCGTCATGTAGTATCTAAACCCGTCATGTAGTATCTAAACCCGTCATGTAGTATCTAAACCCGTCATGTAGTATCTAAACCCGTCATGTAGTATCTAAACACGTCATGTAGTATCTAAACCCGTCATGTAGTATCTAAACCCGTCATGTAGTATCTAAACCCGTCATGTAGTATCTAAACCCGTCATGTAGTATCTAAACCCGTCATCTAGTATCTAAACCTGTCATGTAGTATCTAAACCCGTCATGTAGTATCTAAACCCGTCATGTAGTATCTAAACCCGTCATGTAGTATCTAAACCCGTCATGTAGTATCTAAACCCGTCATGTAGTATCTAAACCCGTCATGTAGTATCTAAACCCGTCATGTAGTATCTAAACCCGTCATGTAGTATCTAAACCTGTCATGTAGTATCTAAACCCGTCATGTAGTATCTAAACCCGTCATCTAGTATCTAAACCCGTCATCTAGTATCTAAACCCGTCATGTAGTATCTAAACCCGTCATGTAGTATCTAAACCCGTCATGTAGTATCTAAACCCGTCATCTAGTATCTAAACCCGTCATGTAGTATCTAAACCCGTCATGTAGTATCTAAACCCGTCATCTAGTATCTAAACCCGTCATCTAGTATCTAAACCCGTCATGTAGTATCTAAACCCGTCATGTAGTATCTAAACCCGTCATCTAGTATCTAAACCCGTCATGTAGTATCTAAACCCGTCATGTAGTATCTAAACCCGTCATGTAGTATCTAAACCCGTCATGTAGTATCTAAACATATCATGTAGTATCTAAACATATAATCTAGTATCTAAACCCGTCATGTAGTATCTAAACCCGTCATGTAGTATCTAAACCCGTCATGTAGTATCTAAACCCGTCATGTAGTATCTAAACCCGTCATGTAGTATCTAAACCCGTCATCTAGTATCTAAACACGTCATGTAGTATCTAAACCCGTCATGTAGTATCTAAACCCGTCATGTAGTATCTAAACCCGTCATGTAGTATCTAAACCCGTCATGTAGTATCTAAACCCGTCATGTAGTATCTAAACCCCTCATGTAGTATCTAAACCCGTCATGTAGTATCTAAACCCGTCATGTAGTATCTAAACCCGTCATGTAGTATCTAAACCCGTCATGTAGTATCTAAACCCGTCATGTAGTATCTAAACCCGTCATCTAGTATCTAAACCCGTCATGTAGTATCTAAACCCGTCATCTAGTATCTAAACCCGTCATGTAGTATCTAAACCCGTCATGTAGTATCTAAACCCGTCATCTAGTATCTAAACCCGTCATGTAGTATCTAAACCCGTCATGTAGTATCTAAACATATCATGTAGTATCTAAACATATAATCTAGTATCTAAACCCGTCATGTAGTATCTAAACCCGTCATCTAGTATCTAAACCCGTCATGTAGTATCTAAACCCGTCATGTAGTATCTAAACCCGTCATGTAGTATCTAAACCCGTCATGTAGTATCTAAACCCGTCATGTAGTATCTAAACATATCATGTAGTATCTAAACATATAATCTAGTATCTAAACCCGTCATCTAGTATCTAAACCCGTCATGTAGTATCTAAACCCGTCATGTAGTATCTAAACCCGTCATCTAGTATCTAAACCCGTCATCTAGTATCTAAACCCGTCATCTAGTATCTAAACCCGTCATCTAGTATCTAAACCCGTCATGTAGTATCTAAACCCGTCATGTAGTATCTAAACCCGTCATGTAGTATCTAAACCCGTCATCTAGTATCTAAACCCGTCATCTAGTATCTAAACCCGTCATCTAGTATCTAAACCCGTCATCTAGTATCTAAACCCGTCATCTAGTATCTAAACCCGTCATCTAGTATCTAAACCCGTCATCTAGTATCTAAACCCGTCATCTAGTATCTAAACCCGTCATGCTAGTATCTAAACCCGTCATGTAGTATCTAAACCCGTCATGTAGTATCTAAACCCGTCATCTAGTATCTAAACCCGTCATGTAGTATCTAAACCCGTCATCTAGTATCTAAACCCGTCATCTAGTATCTAAACCCGTCATCTAGTATCTAAACCTGTCATGTAGTATCTAAACCTGTCATGTAGTATCTAAACCCGTCATGTAGTATCTAAACATGTCATGTAGTATCTAAACATATAATCTAGTATCTAAACCCGTCATCTAGTATCTAAACCCGTCATGTAGTATCTAAACCCGTCATGTAGTATCTAAACCCGTCATGTAGTATCTAAACCTGTCATGTAGTATCTAAACCTGTCATGTAGTATCTAAACCTGTCATGTAGTATCTAAACCCGTCATCTAGTATCTAAACCCGTCATGTAGTATCTAAACCCGTCATCTAGTATCTAAACCCGTCATCTAGTATCTAAACCCGTCATTAGTATCTAAACCCGTCATGTAGTATCTAAACCTGTCATGTAGTATCTAAACCCGTCATGTAGTATCTAAACATGTCATGTAGTATCTAAACATATAATCTAGTATCTAAACCCGTCATCTAGTATCTAAACCCGTCATGTAGTATCTAAACCTGTCATGTAGTATCTAAACCTGTCATGTAGTATCTAAACCCGTCATGTAGTATCTAAACCTGTCATCTAGTATCTAAACCTGTCATGTAGTATCTAAACCTGTCATGTAGTATCTAAACCCGTCATGTAGTATCTAAACCCGTCATGTAGTATCTAAACCCGTCATGTAGTATCTAAACCCGTCATGTAGTATCTAAACCCGTCATGTAGTATCTAAACCCGTCATGTAGTATCTAAACCTGTCATGTAGTATCTAAACCTGTCATCTAGTATCTAAACCCGTCATCTAGTATCTAAACCCGTCATGTAGTATCTAAACCTGTCATGTAGTATCTAAACCTGTCATCTAGTATCTAAACCCGTCATGTAGTATCTAAACCCGTCATGTAGTATCTAAACCTGTCATGTAGTATCTAAACCTGTCATGTAGTATCTAAACCTGTCATGTAGTATCTAAACCTGTCATGTAGTATCTAAACCCGTCATGTAGTATCTAAACCCGTCATGTAGTATCTAAACCTGTCATGTAGTATCTAAACCTGTCATGTAGTATCTAAACCCGTCATCTAGTATCTAAACCTGTCATCTAGTATCTAAACCTGTCATCTAGTATCTAAACCTGTCATCTAGTATCTAAACCCGTCATCTAGTATCTAAACCCGTCATGTAGTATCTAAACCCGTCATGTAGTATCTAAACCCGTCATGTAGTATCTAAACCCGTCATCTAGTATCTAAACCCGTCATGTAGTATCTAAACCCGTCATGTAGTATCTAAACCCGTCATGTAGTATCTAAACCCGTCATGTAGTATCTAAACCCGTCATCTAGTATCTAAACCCGTCATGTAGTATCTAAACCCGTCATGTAGTATCTAAACCCGTCATGTAGTATCTAAACCCGTCATCTAGTATCTAAACCCGTCATGTAGTATCTAAACCCGTCATGTAGTATCTAAACCCGTCATCTAGTATCTAAACCCGTCATCTAGTATCTAAACCCGTCATCTAGTATCTAAACCCGTCATCTAGTATCTAAACCCGTCATGTAGTATCTAAACCCGTCATGTAGTATCTAAACCCGTCATGTAGTATCTAAACCCGTCATGTAGTATCTAAACCCGTCATGTAGTATCTAAACCCGTCATGTAGTATCTAAACCCGTCATGTAGTATCTAAACCCGTCATGTAGTATCTAAACCCGTCATGTAGTATCTAAACCCGTCATGTAGTATCTAAACCCGTCATGTAGTATCTAAACCCGTCATGTAGTATCTAAACCCGTCATGTAGTATCTAAACCCGTCATGTAGTATCTAAACCCGTCATGTAGTATCTAAACCCGTCATGTAGTATCTAAACCCGTCATGTAGTATCTAAACCCGTCATGTAGTATCTAAACCCGTCATCTAGTATCTAAACACATCATCTAGTATCTAAACCCGTCATGTAGTATCTAAACCCGTCATGTAGTATCTAAACCCGTCATGTAGTATCTAAACCCGTCATGTAGTATCTAAACCTGTCATGTAGTATCTAAACCCGTCATGTAGTATCTAAACCCATCATGTAGTATCTAAACCCGTCATGTAGTATCTAAACCCGTCATGTAGTATCTAAACCTGTCATGTAGTATCTAAACCCGTCATCTAGTATCTAAACCCGTCATCTAGTATCTAAACCCGTCATGTAGTATCTAAACCCGTCATCTAGTATCTAAACCCGTCATGTAGTATCTAAACCCGTCATGTAGTATCTAAACCCGTCATGTAGTATCTAAACCCGTCATCTAGTATCTAAACCCGTCATGTAGTATCTAAACCCGTCATGTAGTATCTAAACCCGTCATGTAGTATCTAAACCCGTCATGTAGTATCTAAACCCGTCATGTAGTATCTAAACCCGTCATCTAGTATCTAAACCCGTCATGTAGTATCTAAACCCGTCATGTAGTATCTAAACCCGTCATGTAGTATCTAAACCCGTCATGTAGTATCTAAACCCGTCATGTAGTATCTAAACCCGTCATCTAGTATCTAAACCCGTCATGTAGTATCTAAACCCGTCATGTAGTATCTAAACCCGTCATGTAGTATCTAAACCCGTCATGTAGTATCTAAACCCGTCATGTAGTATCTAAACCCGTCATGTAGTATCTAAACCCGTCATGTAGTATCTAAACCCGTCATGTAGTATCTAAACCCGTCATGTAGTATCTAAACCCGTCATCTAGTATCTAAACCCGTCATGTAGTATCTAAACCCGTCATGTAGTATCTAAACCCGTCATGTAGTATCTAAACCCGTCATGTAGTATCTAAACCCGTCATGTAGTATCTAAACCCGTCATCTAGTATCTAAACCTGTCATCTAGTATCTAAACCCGTCATCTAGTATCTAAACCCGTCATGTAGTATCTAAACCCGTCATGTAGTATCTAAACCCGTCATGTAGTATCTAAACCCGTCATGTAGTATCTAAACCCGTCATGTAGTATCTAAACCCGTCATGTAGTATCTAAACCCGTCATGTAGTATCTAAACCTGTCATGTAGTATCTAAACCCGTCATGTAGTATCTAAACCCGTCATCTAGTATCTAAACCCGTCATGTAGTATCTAAACCCGTCATGTAGTATCTAAACCCGTCATGTAGTATCTAAACCCGTCATGTAGTATCTAAACCCGTCATCTAGTATCTAAACCCGTCATGTAGTATCTAAACCCGTCATGTAGTATCTAAACCCGTCATCTAGTATCTAAACCCGTCATCTAGTATCTAAACCCGTCATGTAGTATCTAAACCCGTCATGTAGTATCTAAACCCGTCATCTAGTATCTAAACCCGTCATGTAGTATCTAAACCCGTCATCTAGTATCTAAACCCGTCATGTAGTATCTAAACCCGTCATGTAGTATCTAAACATATCATGTAGTATCTAAACATATAATCTAGTATCTAAACCCGTCATGTAGTATCTAAACCCGTCATGTAGTATCTAAACCCGTCATGTAGTATCTAAACCCGTCATGTAGTATCTAAACCCGTCATGTAGTATCTAAACCCGTCATCTAGTATCTAAACCCGTCATGTAGTATCTAAACCCGTCATGTAGTATCTAAACCCGTCATGTAGTATCTAAACCCGTCATGTAGTATCTAAACCCGTCATGTAGTATCTAAACCCCTCATGTAGTATCTAAACCCCTCATGTAGTATCTAAACCCGTCATGTAGTATCTAAACCCGTCATGTAGTATCTAAACCCGTCATGTAGTATCTAAACCCGTCATGTAGTATCTAAACCCGTCATGTAGTATCTAAACCCGTCATCTAGTATCTAAACCCGTCATGTAGTATCTAAACCCGTCATCTAGTATCTAAACCCGTCATGTAGTATCTAAACCCGTCATGTAGTATCTAAACCCGTCATCTAGTATCTAAACCCGTCATGTAGTATCTAAACCCGTCATCTAGTATCTAAACATATCATGTAGTATCTAAACATATAATCTAGTATCTAAACCCGTCATCTAGTATCTAAACCCGTCATCTAGTATCTAAACCCGTCATGTAGTATCTAAACCCGTCATGTAGTATCTAAACCCGTCATGTAGTATCTAAACCCGTCATGTAGTATCTAAACCCGTCATGTAGTATCTAAACATATCATGTAGTATCTAAACATATAATCTAGTATCTAAACCCGTCATCTAGTATCTAAACCCGTCATCTAGTATCTAAACCCGTCATGTAGTATCTAAACCCGTCATCTAGTATCTAAACCCGTCATCTAGTATCTAAACCCGTCATCTAGTATCTAAACCCGTCATGTAGTATCTAAACCCGTCATGTAGTATCTAAACCCGTCATGTAGTATCTAAACCCGTCATGTAGTATCTAAACCCGTCATCTAGTATCTAAACCCGTCATCTAGTATCTAAACCCGTCATCTAGTATCTAAACCCGTCATCTAGTATCTAAACCCGTCATCTAGTATCTAAACCTGTCATCTAGTATCTAAACCCGTCATGTAGTATCTAAACCCGTCATCTAGTATCTAAACCCGTCATGTAGTATCTAAACCCGTCATGTAGTATCTAAACCCGTCATGTAGTATCTAAACCCGTCATCTAGTATCTAAACCCGTCATGTAGTATCTAAACCCGTCATCTAGTATCTAAACCCGTCATCTAGTATCTAAACCCGTCATCTAGTATCTAAACCTGTCATGTAGTATCTAAACCTGTCATGTAGTATCTAAACCCGTCATGTAGTATCTAAACATGTCATGTAGTATCTAAACATATAATCTAGTATCTAAACCCGTCATCTAGTATCTAAACCCGTCATGTAGTATCTAAACCCGTCATGTAGTATCTAAACCCGTCATGTAGTATCTAAACCTGTCATGTAGTATCTAAACCTGTCATGTAGTATCTAAACCTGTCATGTAGTATCTAAACCCGTCATCTAGTATCTAAACCCGTCATGTAGTATCTAAACCCGTCATCTAGTATCTAAACCCGTCATCTAGTATCTAAACCCGTCATGTAGTATCTAAACCCGTCATGTAGTATCTAAACCCGTCATGTAGTATCTAAACCCGTCATGTAGTATCTAAACATGTCATGTAGTATCTAAACATATAATCTAGTATCTAAACCCGTCATCTAGTATCTAAACCCGTCATGTAGTATCTAAACCTGTCATGTAGTATCTAAACCTGTCATGTAGTATCTAAACCTGTCATGTAGTATCTAAACCTGTCATCTAGTATCTAAACCTGTCATGTAGTATCTAAACCTGTCATGTAGTATCTAAACCCGTCATCTAGTATCTAAACCCGTCATGTAGTATCTAAACCCGTCATGTAGTATCTAAACCCGTCATGTAGTATCTAAACCCGTCATGTAGTATCTAAACCCGTCATGTAGTATCTAAACCTGTCATGTAGTATCTAAACCTGTCATCTAGTATCTAAACCCGTCATCTAGTATCTAAACCCGTCATGTAGTATCTAAACCCGTCATGTAGTATCTAAACCTGTCATCTAGTATCTAAACCCGTCATGTAGTATCTAAACCCGTCATGTAGTATCTAAACCTGTCATGTAGTATCTAAACCTGTCATGTAGTATCTAAACCTGTCATGTAGTATCTAAACCTGTCATGTAGTATCTAAACCTGTCATGTAGTATCTAAACCTCTCATGTAGTATCTAAACCTGTCATGTAGTATCTAAACCTGTCATGTAGTATCTAAACCTGTCATCTAGTATCTAAACCTGTCATCTAGTATCTAAACCTGTCATCTAGTATCTAAACCTGTCATCTAGTATCTAAACCCGTCATCTAGTATCTAAACCCGTCATGTAGTATCTAAACCCGTCATGTAGTATCTAAACCCGTCATGTAGTATCTAAACCTGTCATCTAGTATCTAAACCCGTCATGTAGTATCTAAACCCGTCATGTAGTATCTAAACCCGTCATGTAGTATCTAAACATATCATGTAGTATCTAAACATATAATCTAGTATCTAAACCCGTCATGTAGTATCTAAACCCGTCAAGTAGTATCTAAACCCGTCATGTAGTATCTAAACCCGTCATCTAGTATCTAAACCCGTCATGTAGTATCTAAACCTGTCATGTAGTATCTAAACCTGTCATCTAGTATCTAAACCCGTCATCTAGTATCTAAACCCGTCATCTAGTATCTAAACCCGTCATCTAGTATCTAAACCCGTCATGTAGTATCTAAACCCGTCATGTAGTATCTAAACCCGTCATGTAGTATCTAAACCCGTCATGTAGTATCTAAACCCGTCATGTAGTATCTAAACCCGTCATGTAGTATCTAAACCCGTCATGTAGTATCTAAACCTGTCATGTAGTATCTAAACCCGTCATGTAGTATCTAAACCCGTCATGTAGTATCTAAACCCGTCATGTAGTATCTAAACCTATCATGTAGTATCTAAACCCGTCATGTAGTATCTAAACCCGTCATGTAGTATCTAAACCCGTCATGTAGTATCTAAACCCGTCATGTAGTATCTAAACCCGTCATGTAGTATCTAAACCCGTCATGTAGTATCTAAACCCGTCATCTAGTATCTAAACCCGTCATCTAGTATCTAAACCCGTCATGTAGTATCTAAACCCGTCATGTAGTATCTAAACCCGTCATGTAGTATCTAAACCCGTCATGTAGTATCTAAACCTGTCATGTAGTATCTAAACCCGTCATGTAGTATCTAAACCCATCATGTAGTATCTAAACCCGTCATGTAGTATCTAAACCCGTCATGTAGTATCTAAACCCGTCATGTAGTATCTAAACCCGTCATCTAGTATCTAAACCCGTCATCTAGTATCTAAACCCGTCATGTAGTATCTAAACCCGTCATGTAGTATCTAAACCCCTCATGTAGTATCTAAACCCCTCATGTAGTATCTAAACCCGTCATGTAGTATCTAAACCCGTCATGTAGTATCTAAACCCGTCATGTAGTATCTAAACATATCATGTAGTATCTAAACATATAATCTAGTATCTAAACCCGTCATGTAGTATCTAAACCCGTCATGTAGTATCTAAACCCGTCATGTAGTATCTAAACCCGTCATGTAGTATCTAAACCCGTCATGTAGTATCTAAACCCGTCATCTAGTATCTAAACACGTCATGTAGTATCTAAACCCGTCATGTAGTATCTAAACCCGTCATGTAGTATCTAAACCCGTCATCTAGTATCTAAACCCGTCATGTAGTATCTAAACCCGTCATCTAGTATCTAAACCCGTCATGTAGTATCTAAACCCGTCATGTAGTATCTAAACCCGTCATCTAGTATCTAAACCCGTCATGTAGTATCTAAACCCGTCATGTAGTATCTAAACCCGTCATCTAGTATCTAAACCCGTCATGTAGTATCTAAACCCGTCATGTAGTATCTAAACCCGTCATGTAGTATCTAAACCCGTCATGTAGTATCTAAACCCGTCATGTAGTATCTAAACCCGTCATGTAGTATCTAAACCCGTCATCTAGTATCTAAACCCGTCATCTAGTATCTAAACACGTCATGTAGTATCTAAACCAGTCATGTAGTATCTAAACCCCTCATGTAGTATCTAAACCCCTCATGTAGTATCTAAACCCGTCATGTAGTATCTAAACCCGTCATGTAGTATCTAAACCCGTCATGTAGTATCTAAACATATCATGTAGTATCTAAACATATAATCTAGTATCTAAACCCGTCATGTAGTATCTAAACCCGTCATGTAGTATCTAAACCCGTCATGTAGTATCTAAACCCGTCATGTAGTATCTAAACCCGTCATGTAGTATCTAAACCCGTCATCTAGTATCTAAACACGTCATGTAGTATCTAAACCCGTCATGTAGTATCTAAACCCGTCATGTAGTATCTAAACCCGTCATCTAGTATCTAAACCCGTCATGTAGTATCTAAACCCGTCATCTAGTATCTAAACCCGTCATGTAGTATCTAAACCCGTCATGTAGTATCTAAACCCGTCATCTAGTATCTAAACCCGTCATGTAGTATCTAAACCCGTCATGTAGTATCTAAACCCGTCATCTAGTATCTAAACCCGTCATGTAGTATCTAAACCCGTCATGTAGTATCTAAACCCGTCATGTAGTATCTAAACCCGTCATGTAGTATCTAAACCCGTCATGTAGTATCTAAACCCGTCATGTAGTATCTAAACATATCATGTAGTATCTAAACATATAATCTAGTATCTAATCTAGTATCTAATCTAGTATCTAGTATCTATCTAAACACGTCATGTAGTATCTAAACCCGTCATGTAGTATCTAAACCCGTCATCTAGTATCTAAACCCGTCATGTAGTATCTAAACCCGTCATCTAGTATCTAAACCCGTCATGTAGTATCTAAACCCGTCATGTAGTATCTAAACCCGTCATCTAGTATCTAAACCCGTCATGTAGTATCTAAACCCGTCATGTAGTATCTAAACCCGTCATGTAGTATCTAAACCCGTCATGTAGTATCTAAACCCGTCATGTAGTATCTAAACCCGTCATGTAGTATCTAAACCCGTCATGTAGTATCTAAACCCGTCATGTAGTATCTAAACCCGTCATGTAGTATCTAAACATATCATGTAGTATCTAAACATATAATCTAGTATCTAAACCCGTCATCTAGTATCTAAACTTGTCATCTAGTATCTAAACCCGTCATCTAGTATCTAAACCCGTCATCTAGTATCTAAACCCGTCATCTAGTATCTAAACCCGTCATGTAGTATCTAAACCCGTCATGTAGTATCTAAACCCATCATCTAGTATCTAAACCCGTCATGTAGTATCTAAACCCGTCATGTAGTATCTAAACCCGTCATGTAGTATCTAAACCCGTCATGTAGTATCTCAACCCGTCATGTAGTATCTAAACCCGTCATGTAGTATCTAAACATATCATGTAGTATCTAAACCCGTCATGTAGTATCTAAACCCGTCATGTAGTATCTAAACCCGTCATGTAGTATCTAAACCCGTCATCTAGTATCTAAACACGTCATCTAGTATCTAAACACGTCATGTAGTATCTAAACCCGTCATGTAGTATCTAAACCCCTCATGTAGTATCTAAACCCGTCATGTAGTATCTAAACCTGTCATGCAGTATCTAAACCCGTCATGTAGTATCTAAACCCGTCATGTAGTATCTAAACCCGTCATGTAGTATCTAAACCCGTCATCTAGTATCTAAACACATCATCTAGTATCTAAACACGTCATGTAGTATCTAAACCCGTCATGTAGTATCTAAACCCCTCATGTAGTATCTAAACCCCTCATGTAGTATCTAAACCCGTCATGTAGTATCTAAACCCGTCATGTAGTATCTAAACCCGTCATGTAGTATCTAAACATATCATGTAGTATCTAAACATATAATCTAGTATCTAAACCCGTCATGTAGTATCTAAACCCGTCATGTAGTATCTAAACCCGTCATGTAGTATCTAAACCCGTCATGTAGTATCTAAACCCGTCATGTAGTATCTAAACCCGTCATCTAGTATCTAAACACGTCATGTAGTATCTAAACCCGTCATGTAGTATCTAAACCCGTCATGTAGTATCTAAACCCGTCATCTAGTATCTAAACCCGTCATGTAGTATCTAAACCCGTCATCTAGTATCTAAACCCGTCATGTAGTATCTAAACCCGTCATGTAGTATCTAAACCCGTCATCTAGTATCTAAACCCGTCATGTAGTATCTAAACCCGTCATGTAGTATCTAAACCCGTCATCTAGTATCTAAACCCGTAATGTAGTATCTAAACCCGTCATGTAGTATCTAAACCCGTCATGTAGTATCTAAACCCGTCATGTAGTATCTAAACCCGTCATGTAGTATCTAAACCCGTCATGTAGTATCTAAACATATCATGTAGTATCTAAACATATAATCTAGTATCTAATCTAGTATCTAATCTAGTATCTAGTATCTATCTAAACACGTCATGTAGTATCTAAACCCGTCATGTAGTATCTAAACCCGTCATCTAGTATCTAAACCCGTCATGTAGTATCTAAACCCGTCATCTAGTATCTAAACCCGTCATGTAGTATCTAAACCCGTCATGTAGTATCTAAACCCGTCATCTAGTATCTAAACCCGTCATGTAGTATCTAAACCCGTCATGTAGTATCTAAACCCGTCATCTAGTATCTAAACCCGTCATGTAGTATCTAAACCCGTCATGTAGTATCTAAACCCGTCATGTAGTATCTAAACCCGTCATGTAGTATCTAAACCCGTCATGTAGTATCTAAACATATCATGTAGTATCTAAACATATAATCTAGTATCTAAACCCGTCATCTAGTATCTAAACTTGTCATCTAGTATCTAAACCCGTCATCTAGTATCTAAACCCGTCATCTAGTATCTAAACCCGTCATCTAGTATCTAAACCCGTCATGTAGTATCTAAACCCGTCATGTAGTATCTAAACCCATCATCTAGTATCTAAACCCGTCATCTAGTATCTAAACCCGTCATGTAGTATCTAAACCCGTCATCTAGTATCTAAACCTGTCATCTAGTATCTAAACCCGTCATCTAGTATCTAAACCTGTCATGTAGTATCTAAACCTGTCATGTAGTATCTAAACCCGTCATGTAGTATCTAAACATGTCATGTAGTATCTAAACATATAATCTAGTATCTAAACCCGTCATCTAGTATCTAAACCCGTCATCTAGTATCTAAACTCGTCATGTAGTATCTAAACCCGTCATGTAGTATCTAAGCCTGTCATGTAGTATCTAAACCTGTCATGTAGTATCTAAACCCGTCATCTAGTATCTAAACCCGTCATGTAGTATCTAAACCTGTCATGTAGTATCTAAACCTGTCATGTAGTATCTAAACCTGTCATGTAGTATCTAAACCTGTCATGTAGTATCTAAACCTGTCATGTAGTATCTAAACCCGTCATCTAGTATCTAAACCCGTCATGTAGTATCTAAACCCGTCATGTAGTATCTAAACCCGTCATGTAGTATCTAAACCCGTCATGTAGTATCTAAACATATCATGTAGTATCTAAACATATAATCTAGTATCTAAACCCGTCATCTAGTATCTAAACCCGTCATGTAGTATCTAAACATATCATGTAGTATCTAAACATATAATCTAGTATCTAAACCCGTCATGTAGTATCTAAACCCGTCATGTAGTATCTAAACCTGTCATGTAGTATCTAAACATATAATCTAGTATCTAAACCCGTCATGTAGTATCTAAACCCGTCATGTAGTATCTAAACCTGTCATGTAGTATCTAAACCTGTCATGTAGTATCTAAACCTGTCATGTAGTATCTAAACCTGTCATGTAGTATCTAAACCTGTCATCTAGTATCTAAACCTGTCATCTAGTATCTAAACCTGTCATCTAGTATCTAAACCCGTCATCTAGTATCTAAACCCGTCATCTAGTATCTAAACCCGTCATCTAGTATCTAAACCTGTCATGTAGTATCTAAACCTGTCATGTAGTATCTAAACCCGTCATGTAGTATCTAAACATGTCATGTAGTATCTAAACATATAATCTAGTATCTAAACCCGTCATCTAGTATCTAAACCCGTCATGTAGTATCTAAACCCGTCATGTAGTATCTAAACCCGTCATGTAGTATCTAAACCTGTCATGTAGTATCTAAACCTGTCATGTAGTATCTAAACCTGTCATGTAGTATCTAAACCTGTCATCTAGTATCTAAACCTGTCATGTAGTATCTAAACCTGTCATGTAGTATCTAAACCCGTCATCTAGTATCTAAACCCGTCATGTAGTATCTAAACCCGTCATGTAGTATCTAAACCCGTCATGTAGTATCTAAACCCGTCATGTAGTATCTAAACCCGTCATGTAGTATCTAAACATATCATGTAGTATCTAAACATATAATCTAGTATCTAAACCCGTCATCTAGTATCTAAACCCGTCATGTAGTATCTAAACATATCATGTAGTATCTAAACATATAATCTAGTATCTAAACCCGTCATGTAGTATCTAAACCGGTCATGTAGTATCTAAACCTGTCATGTAGTATCTAAACCTGTCATGTAGTATCTAAACCTGTCATGTAGTATCTAAACCTGTCATGTAGTATCTAAACCTGTCATGTAGTATCGAAACCTCTCATGTAGTATCTAAACCTGTCATGTAGTATCTAAACCTGTCATGTAGTATCCAAACCTGTCATCTAGTATCTAAACCTGTCATCTTGTATCTAAACCTGTCATCTAGTATCTAAACCTGTCATCTAGTATCTAAACCCGTCATCTAGTATCTAAACCCGTCATGTAGTATCTAAACCCGTCATGTAGTATCTAAACCCGTCATGTAGTATCTAAACCCGTCATGTAGTATCTAAACCCGTCATGTAGTATCTAAACCCGTCATGTAGTATCTAAACATATCATGTAGTATCTAAACATATAATCTAGTATCTAAACCCGTCATGTAGTATCTAAACCCGTCAAGTAGTATCTAAACCCGTCATGTAGTATCTAAACCCGTCATGTAGTATCTAAACCCGTCATGTAGTATCTAAACCCGTCATGTAGTATCTAAACCCGTCATGTAGTATCTCAACCCGTCATGTAGTATCTAAACCTGTCATGTAGTATCTAAACCCGTCATGTAGTATCTAAACCCGTCATGTAGTATCTAAACCCGTCATGTAGTATCTAAACATATCATGTAGTATCTAAACCCGTCATGTAGTATCTAAACCCGTCATGTAGTATCTAAACCCGTCATGTAGTATCTAAACCCGTCATGTAGTATCTAAACCCGTCATGTAGTATCTAAACCCGTCATGTAGTTTCTAAACCCGTCATGTAGTATCTAAACCCGTCATGTAGTTTCTAAACCCGTCATCTAGTATCTAAACACATCATCTAGTATCTAAACACGTCATGTAGTATCTAAACCCGTCATGTAGTATCTAAACCCCTCATGTAGTATCTAAACCCGTCATGTAGTATCTAAACCTGTCATGCAGTATCTAAACCCGTCATGTAGTATCTAAACCCGTCATGTAGTATCTAAACCCGTCATGTAGTATCTAAACATATCATGTAGTATCTAAACCCGTCATGTAGTATCTAAACCCGTCATGTAGTATCTAAACCAATCATGTAGTATCTAAACCCGTCATGTAGTATCTAAACCCGTCATGTAGTATCTAAACCCGTCATGTAGTATCTAAACCCGTCATCTAGTATCTAAACACGTCATCTAGTATCTAAACACGTCATGTAGTATCTAAACCCGTCATGTAGTATCTAAACCCTCATGTAGTATCTAAACCCCTCATGTAGTATCTAAACCCGTCATGTAGTATCTAAACCCGTCATGTAGTATCTAAACCCGTCATGTAGTATCTAAACATATCATGTAGTATCTAAACATATAATCTAGTATCTAAACCCGTCATGTAGTATCTAAACCCGTCATGTAGTATCTAAACCCGTCATGTAGTATCTAAACCCGTCATGTAGTATCTAAACCCGTCATGTAGTATCTAAACCCGTCATCTAGTATCTAAACACGTCATGTAGTATCTAAACCCGTCATGTAGTATCTAAACCCGTCATGTAGTATCTAAACCCGTCATCTAGTATCTAAACCCGTCATGTAGTATCTAAACCCGTCATCTAGTATCTAAACCCGTCATGTAGTATCTAAACCCGTCATGTAGTATCTAAACCCGTCATCTAGTATCTAAACCCGTCATGTAGTATCTAAACCCGTCATGTAGTATCTAAACCCGTCATCTAGTATCTAAACCCGTAATGTAGTATCTAAACCCGTCATGTAGTATCTAAACCCGTCATGTAGTATCTAAACCCGTCATGTAGTATCTAAACCCGTCATGTAGTATCTAAACCCGTCATGTAGTATCTAAACATATCATGTAGTATCTAAACATATAATCTAGTATCTAATCTAGTATCTAATCTAGTATCTAGTATCTATCTAAACACGTCATGTAGTATCTAAACCCGTCATGTAGTATCTAAACCCGTCATCTAGTATCTAAACCCGTCATCTAGTATCTAAACCCGTCATGTAGTATCTAAACCCGTCATGTAGTATCTAAACCCGTCATCTAGTATCTAAACCCGTCATGTAGTATCTAAACCCGTCATGTAGTATCTAAACCCGTCATCTAGTATCTAAACCCGTCATGTAGTATCTAAACCCGTCATGTAGTATCTAAACCCGTCATGTAGTATCTAAACCCGTCATGTAGTATCTAAACCCGTCATGTAGTATCTAAACATATCATGTAGTATCTAAACATATAATCTAGTATCTAAACCCGTCATCTAGTATCTAAACTTGTCATCTAGTATCTAAACCCGTCATCTAGTATCTAAACCCGTCATCTAGTATCTAAACCCGTCATCTAGTATCTCAACCCGTCATGTAGTATCTAAACCTGTCATGTAGTATCTAAACCCGTCATGTAGTATCTAAACCCGTCATGTAGTATCTAAACCCGTCATGTAGTATCTAAACATATCATGTAGTATCTAAACCCGTCATGTAGTATCTAAACCCGTCATGTAGTATCTAAACCCGTCATGTAGTATGTAAACCCGTCATGTAGTTTCTAAACCCGTCATGTAGTATCTAAACCCGTCATGTAGTATCTAAACCCGTCATGTAGTATCTAAACCCGTCATGTAGTATCTAAACATATCATGTAGTATCTAAACCCGTCATGTAGTATCTAAACCCGTCATGTAGTATCTAAACCCGTCATGTAGTATCTAAACCCGTCATGTAGTTTCTAAACCCGTCATGTAGTATCTAAACCCGTCATGTAGTATCTAAACCCGTCATCTAGTATCTAAACACATCATCTAGTATCTAAACACGTCATGTAGTATCTAAACCCGTCATGTAGTATCTAAACCCCTCATGTAGTATCTAAACCCGTCATGTAGTATCTAAACCTGTCATGCAGTATCTAAACCCGTCATGTAGTATCTAAACCCGTCATGTAGTATCTAAACCCGTCATGTAGTATCTAAACATATCATGTAGTATCTAAACCAATCATGTAGTATCTAAACCCGTCATGTAGTATCTAAACCCGTCATGTAGTATCTAAACCCGTCATGTAGTATCTAAACCCGTCATCTAGTATCTAAACACATCATCTAGTATCTAAACACGTCATGTAGTATCTAAACCCGTCATGTAGTATCTAAACCCTCATGTAGTATCTAAACCCCTCATGTAGTATCTAAACCCGTATCTAAACCCGTCATGTAGTATCTAAACCCGTCATGTAGTATCTAAACATATCATGTAGTATCTAAACATATAATCTAGTATCTAAACCCGTCATGTAGTATCTAAACCCGTCATGTAGTATCTAAACCCGTCATGTAGTATCTAAACCCGTCATGTAGTATCTAAACCCGTCATGTAGTATCTAAACCCGTCATCTAGTATCTAAACACGTCATGTAGTATCTAAACCCGTCATGTAGTATCTAAACCCGTCATGTAGTATCTAAACCCGTCATCTAGTATCTAAACCCGTCATGTAGTATCTAAACCCGTCATCTAGTATCTAAACCCGTCATGTAGTATCTAAACCCGTCATGTAGTATCTAAACCCGTCATCTAGTATCTAAACCCGTCATGTAGTATCTAAACCCGTCATGTAGTATCTAAACCCGTCATGTAGTATCTAAACCCGTCATCTAGTATCTAAACCCGTAATGTAGTATCTAAACCCGTCATGTAGTATCTAAACCCGTCATGTAGTATCTAAACCCGTCATGTAGTATCTAAACCCGTCATGTAGTATCTAAACCCGTCATGTAGTATCTAAACATATCATGTAGTATCTAAACATATAATCTAGTATCTAATCTAGTATCTAATCTAGTATCTAGTATCTATCTAAACACGTCATGTAGTATCTAAACCCGTCATGTAGTATCTAAACCCGTCATCTAGTATCTAAACCCGTCATGTAGTATCTAAACCCGTCATCTAGTATCTAAACCCGTCATGTAGTATCTAAACCCGTCATGTAGTATCTAAACCCGTCATCTAGTATCTAAACCCGTCATGTAGTATCTAAACCCGTCATGTAGTATCTAAACCCGTCATCTAGTATCTAAACCCGTCATGTAGTATCTAAACCCGTCATGTAGTATCTAAACCCGTCATGTAGTATCTAAACCCGTCATGTAGTATCTAAACCCGTCATGTAGTATCTAAACATATCATGTAGTATCTAAACATATAATCTAGTATCTAAACCCGTCATCTAGTATCTAACCTTGTCATCTAGTATCTAAACCCGTCATCTAGTATCTAAACCAGTCATCTAGTATCTAAACCCGTCATCTAGTATCTAAACCCGTCATGTAGTATCTAAACCCGTCATGTAGTATCTAAACCCATCATCTAGTATCTAAACCCGTCATCTAGTATCTAAACCCGTCATGTAGTATCTAAACCCGTCATCTAGTATCTAAACCTGTCATCTAGTATCTAAACCCGTCATCTAGTATCTAAACCTGTCATGTAGTATCTAAACCTGTCATGTAGTATCTAAACCCGTCATGTAGTATCTAAACATGTCATGTAGTATCTAAACATATAATCTAGTATCTAAACCCGTCATCTAGTATCTAAACCCGTCATCTAGTATCTAAACTCGTCATGTAGTATCTAAACCCGTCATGTAGTATCTAAGCCTGTCATGTAGTATCTAAACCTGTCATGTAGTATCTAAACCCGTCATCTAGTATCTAAACCCGTCATGTAGTATCTAAACCTGTCATGTAGTATCTAAACCTGTCATGTAGTATCTAAACCTGTCATGTAGTATCTAAACCTGTCATGTAGTATCTAAACCTGTCATGTAGTATCTAAACCCGTCATCTAGTATCTAAACCCGTCATGTAGTATCTAAACCCGTCATGTAGTATCTAAACCCGTCATGTAGTATCTAAACCCGTCATGTAGTATCTAAACATATCATGTAGTATCTAAACATATAATCTAGTATCTAAACCCGTCATCTAGTATCTAAACCCGTCATGTAGTATCTAAACATATCATGTAGTATCTAAACATATAATCTAGTATCTAAACCCGTCATGTAGTATCTAAACCCGTCATGTAGTATCTAAACCTGTCATGTAGTATCTAAACATATAATCTAGTATCTAAACCCGTCATGTAGTATCTAAACCCGTCATGTAGTATCTAAACCTGTCATGTAGTATCTAAACCTGTCATGTAGTATCTAAACCTGTCATGTAGTATCTAAACCTGTCATGTAGTATCTAAACCTGTCATGTAGTATCTAAACCCGTCATGTAGTATCTAAACCCGTCATGTAGTATCTAAACCCGTCATGTAGTATCTAAACATATCATGTAGTATCTAAACATATAATCTAGTATCTAAACCCGTCATCTAGTATCTAAACCCGTCATGTAGTATCTAAACATATCATGTAGTATCTAAACATATAATCTAGTATCTAAACCCGTCATGTAGTATCTAAACCGGTCATGTAGTATCTAAACCTGTCATGTAGTATCTAAACCTGTCATGTAGTATCTAAACCTGTCATGTAGTATCTAAACCTGTCATGTAGTATCTAAACCTGTCATGTAGTATCGAAACCTCTCATGTAGTATCTAAACCTGTCATGTAGTATCTAAACCTGTCATGTAGTATCCAAACCTGTCATCTAGTATCTAAACCTGTCATCTTGTATCTAAACCTGTCATCTAGTATCTAAACCTGTCATCTAGTATCTAAACCCGTCATCTAGTATCTAAACCCGTCATGTAGTATCTAAACCCGTCATGTAGTATCTAAACCCGTCATGTAGTATCTAAACCCGTCATGTAGTATCTAAACCCGTCATGTAGTATCTAAACCCGTCATGTAGTATCTAAACATATCATGTAGTATCTAAACATATAATCTAGTATCTAAACCCGTCATGTAGTATCTAAACCCGTCAAGTAGTATCTAAACCCGTCATGTAGTATCTAAACCCGTCATCTAGTATCTAAACCCGTCATGTAGTATCTAAACATATCATGTAGTATCTAAACATATAATCTAGTATCTAAACCCGTCATCTAGTATCTAAACCCGTCATCTAGTATCTAAACCCGTCATCTAGTATCTAAACCCGTCATGTAGTATCTAAACCCGTCATGTAGTATCTAAACCCGTCATGTAGTATCTAAACCCGTCATGTAGTATCTAAACCCGTCATGTAGTATCTAAACCCGTCATGTAGTATCTAAACCCGTCATGTAGTATCTCAACCCGTCATGTAGTATCTAAACCTGTCATGTAGTATCTAAACCCGTCATGTAGTATCTAAACCCGTCATCTAGTATCTAAACCCGTCATCTAGTATCTAAACCTGTCATGTAGTATCTAAACCTGTCATGTAGTATCTAAACCTGTCATGTAGTATCTAAACCTGTCATGTAGTATCGAAACCTCTCATGTAGTATCTAAACCTGTCATGTAGTATCTAAACCTGTCATGTAGTATCCAAACCTGTCATCTAGTATCTAAACCTGTCATCTTGTATCTAAACCTGTCATCTAGTATCTAAACCTGTCATCTAGTATCTAAACCCGTCATCTAGTATCTAAACCCGTCATGTAGTATCTAAACCCGTCATGTAGTATCTAAACCCGTCATGTAGTATCTAAACCCGTCATGTAGTATCTAAACCCGTCATGTAGTATCTAAACCCGTCATGTAGTATCTAAACATATCATGTAGTATCTAAACATATAATCTAGTATCTAAACCCGTCATGTAGTATCTAAACCCGTCAAGTAGTATCTAAACCCGTCATGTAGTATCTAAACCCGTCATCTAGTATCTAAACCCGTCATGTAGTATCTAAACATATCATGTAGTATCTAAACATATAATCTAGTATCTAAACCCGTCATCTAGTATCTAAACCCGTCATCTAGTATCTAAACCCGTCATCTAGTATCTAAACCCGTCATGTAGTATCTAAACCCGTCATGTAGTATCTAAACCCGTCATGTAGTATCTAAACCCGTCATGTAGTATCTAAACCCGTCATGTAGTATCTAAACCCGTCATGTAGTATCTAAACCCGTCATGTAGTATCTCAACCCGTCATGTAGTATCTAAACCTGTCATGTAGTATCTAAACCCGTCATGTAGTATCTAAACCCGTCATCTAGTATCTAAACCCGTCATCTAGTATCTAAACCTGTCATGTAGTATCTAAACCTGTCATGTAGTATCTAAACCTGTCATGTAGTATCTAAACCTGTCATGTAGTATCGAAACCTCTCATGTAGTATCTAAACCTGTCATGTAGTATCTAAACCTGTCATGTAGTATCCAAACCTGTCATCTAGTATCTAAACCTGTCATCTTGTATCTAAACCTGTCATCTAGTATCTAAACCTGTCATCTAGTATCTAAACCCGTCATCTAGTATCTAAACCCGTCATGTAGTATCTAAACCCGTCATGTAGTATCTAAACCCGTCATGTAGTATCTAAACCCGTCATGTAGTATCTAAACCCGTCATGTAGTATCTAAACCCGTCATGTAGTATCTAAACCCGTCATGTAGTATCTAAACATATCATGTAGTATCTAAACATATAATCTAGTATCTAAACCCGTCATGTAGTATCTAAACCCGTCAAGTAGTATCTAAACCCGTCATGTAGTATCTAAACCCGTCATCTAGTATCTAAACCCGTCATGTAGTATCTAAACATATCATGTAGTATCTAAACATATAATCTAGTATCTAAACCCGTCATCTAGTATCTAAACCCGTCATCTAGTATCTAAACCCGTCATCTAGTATCTAAACCCGTCATGTAGTATCTAAACCCGTCATGTAGTATCTAAACCCGTCATGTAGTATCTAAACCCGTCATGTAGTATCTAAACCCGTCATGTAGTATCTAAACCCGTCATGTAGTATCTAAACCCGTCATGTAGTATCTCAACCCGTCATGTAGTATCTAAACCCGTCATGTAGTATCTAAACCCGTCATGTAGTATCTAAACCCGTCATGTAGTATCTAAACCCGTCATGTAGTATCTAAACATATCATGTAGTATCTAAACCCGTCATGTAGTATCTAAACCCGTCATGTAGTATCTAAACCCGTCATGTAGTATGTAAACCCGTCATGTAGTTTCTAAACCCGTCATGTAGTATCTAAACCCGTCATCTAGTATCTAAACCCGTCATCTAGTATCTAAACCCGTCATCTAGTATCTAAACCTGTCATGTAGTATCTAAACCTGTCATGTAGTATCTAAACCTGTCATGTAGTATCTAAACCTGTCATGTAGTATCGAAACCTCTCATGTAGTATCTAAACCTGTCATGTAGTATCTAAACCTGTCATGTAGTATCCAAACCTGTCATCTAGTATCTAAACCTGTCATCTTGTATCTAAACCTGTCATCTAGTATCTAAACCTGTCATCTAGTATCTAAACCCGTCATCTAGTATCTAAACCCGTCATGTAGTATCTAAACCCGTCATGTAGTATCTAAACCCGTCATGTAGTATCTAAACCCGTCATGTAGTATCTAAACCCGTCATGTAGTATCTAAACCCGTCATGTAGTATCTAAACATATCATGTAGTATCTAAACATATAATCTAGTATCTAAACCCGTCATGTAGTATCTAAACCCGTCAAGTAGTATCTAAACCCGTCATGTAGTATCTAAACCCGTCATCTAGTATCTAAACCCGTCATGTAGTATCTAAACATATCATGTAGTATCTAAACATATAATCTAGTATCTAAACCCGTCATCTAGTATCTAAACCCGTCATCTAGTATCTAAACCCGTCATCTAGTATCTAAACCCGTCATGTAGTATCTAAACCCGTCATGTAGTATCTAAACCCGTCATGTAGTATCTAAACCCGTCATGTAGTATCTAAACCCGTCATGTAGTATCTAAACCCGTCATGTAGTATCTAAACCCGTCATGTAGTATCTCAACCCGTCATGTAGTATCTAAACCTGTCATGTAGTATCTAAACCCGTCATGTAGTATCTAAACCCGTCATGTAGTATCTAAACCCGTCATGTAGTATCTAAACATATCATGTAGTATCTAAACCCGTCATGTAGTATCTAAACCCGTCATGTAGTATCTAAACCCGTCATGTAGTATGTAAACCCGTCATGTAGTTTCTAAACCCGTCATGTAGTATCTAAACCCGTCATGTAGTATCTAAACCCGTCATCTAGTATCTAAACCCGTCATCTAGTATCTAAACCTGTCATGTAGTATCTAAACCTGTCATGTAGTATCTAAACCCGTCATGTAGTATCTAAACATGTCATGTAGTATCTAAACATGTCATGTAGTATCTAAACATATAATCTAGTATCTAAACCCGTCATCTAGTATCTAAACCCGTCATGTAGTATCTAAACCTGTCATCTAGTATCTAAACCCGTCATGTAGTATCTAAACCCGTCATGTAGTATCTAAACCCGTCATGTAGTATCTAAACCCGTCATGTAGTATCTAAACATATCATGTAGTATCTAAACATATAATCTAGTATCTAAACCCGTCATCTAGTATCTAAACCCGTCATGTAGTATCTAAACATATCATGTAGTATCTAAACATATAATCTAGTATCTAAACCCGTCATGTAGTATCTAAACCGGTCATGTAGTATCTAAACCTGTCATGTAGTATCTAAACCTGTCATGTAGTATCTAAACCTGTCATGTAGTATCTAAACCTGTCATGTAGTATCTAAACCTGTCATGTAGTATCTAAACCTGTCATGTAGTATCCAAACCTGTCATCTAGTATCTAAACCTGTCATCTAGTATCTAAACCTGTCATCTAGTATCTAAACCTGTCATCTAGTATCTAAACCCGTCATCTAGTATCTAAACCCGTCATGTAGTATCTAAACCCGTCATGTAGTATCTAAACCCGTCATGTAGTATCTAAACCCGTCATGTAGTATCTAAACCCGTCATGTAGTATCTAAACCCGTCATGTAGTATCTAAACATATCATGTAGTATCTAAACATATAATCTAGTATCTAAACCCGTCATGTAGTATCTAAACCCGTCATGTAGTATCTAAACCCGTCATGTAGTATCTAAACACGTCATGTAGTATCTAAACCCGTCATGTAGTATCTAAACCCGTCATGTAGTACCTAAACCCGTCATGTAGTATCTAAACATATCATGTAGTATCTAAACATATAATCTAGTATCTAATCTAGTATCTAATCTAGTATCTAGTATCTATCTAAACACGTCATGTAGTATCTAAACCCGTCATGTAGTATCTAAACCCGTCATCTAGTATCTAAACCCGTCATGTAGTATCTAAACCCGTCATCTAGTATCTAAACCCGTCATGTAGTATCTAAACCCGTCATGTAGTATCTAAACCCGTCATCTAGTATCTAAACCCGTCATGTAGTATCTAAACCCGTCATGTAGTATCTAAACCCGTCATCTAGTATCTAAACCCGTCATGTAGTATCTAAACCCGTCATGTAGTATCTAAACCCGTCATGTAGTATCTAAACCCGTCATCTAGTATCTAAACCTGTCATCTAGTATCTAAACCCGTCATCTAGTATCTAAACCTGTCATGTAGTATCTAAACCTGTCATGTAGTATCTAAACCCGTCATCTAGTATCTAAACACGTCATGTAGTATCTAAACCCGTCATGTAGTATCTAAACCCGTCATGTAGTATCTAAACCCGTCATCTAGTATCTAAACCCGTCATGTAGTATCTAAACCTGTCATGTAGTATCTAAACCTGTCATGTAGTATCTAAACCTGTCATGTAGTATCTAAACCTGTCATGTAGTATCGAAACCTCTCATGTAGTATCTAAACCTGTCATGTAGTATCTAAACCTGTCATGTAGTATCCAAACCTGTCATCTAGTATCTAAACCTGTCATCTTGTATCTAAACCTGTCATCTAGTATCTAAACCTGTCATCTAGTATCTAAACCCGTCATCTAGTATCTAAACCCGTCATGTAGTATCTAAACCCGTCATGTAGTATCTAAACCCGTCATGTAGTATCTAAACCCGTCATGTAGTATCTAAACCCGTCATGTAGTATCTAAACATATCATGTAGTATCTAAACATATAATCTAGTATCTAAACCCGTCATGTAGTATCTAAACCCTTCAAGTAGTATCTAAACCCGTCATGTAGTATCTAAACCCGTCATCTAGTATCTAAACCCGTCATGTAGTATCTAAACATATCATGTAGTATCTAAACATATAATCTAGTATCTAAACCCGTCATCTAGTATCTAAACCCGTCATCTAGTATCTAAACCCGTCATCTAGTATCTAAACCCGTCATGTAGTATCTAAACCCGTCATGTAGTATCTAAACCCGTCATGTAGTATCTAAACCCGTCATGTAGTATCTAAACCCGTCATGTAGTATCTAAACCCGTCATGTAGTATCTAAACCCGTCATGTAGTATCTCAACCCGTCATGTAGTATCTAAACCTGTCATGTAGTATCTAAACCCGTCATGTAGTATCTAAACCCGTCATGTAGTATCTAAACCCGTCATGTAGTATCTAAACATATCATGTAGTATCTAAACCCGTCATGTAGTATCTAAACCCGTCATGTAGTATCTAAACCCGTCATGTAGTATGTAAACCCGTCATGTAGTTTCTAAACCCGTCATGTAGTATCTAAACCCGTCATGTAGTATCTAAACCCGTCATCTAGTATCTAAACCCGTCATCTAGTATCTAAACCTGTCATGTAGTATCTAAACCTGTCATGTAGTATCTAAACCCGTCATGTAGTATCTAAACATGTCATGTAGTATCTAAACATATAATCTAGTATCTAAACCCGTCATCTAGTATCTAAACCCGTCATGTAGTATCTAAACCCGTCATGTAGTATCTAAACCCGTCATGTAGTATCTAAACCTGTCATGTAGTATCTAAACCTGTCATGTAGTATCTAAACCTGTCATGTAGTATCTAAACCTGTCATGAAGTATCTAAACCTGTCATGTAGTATCTAAACATGTCATGTAGTATCTAAACCCGTCATCTAGTATCTAAACCCGTCATGTAGTATCTAAACCCGTCATGTAGTATCTAAACCCGTCATGTAGTATCTAAACCCGTCATGTAGTATCTAAACATATCATGTAGTATCTAAACATATAATCTAGTATCTAAACCCGTCATCTAGTATCTAAACCCGTCATGTAGTATCTAAACATATCATGTAGTATCTAAACATATAATCTAGTATCTAAACCCGTCATGTAGTATCTAAACCGGTCATGTAGTATCTAAACCTGTCATGTAGTATCTAAACCTGTCATGTAGTATCTAAACCTGTCATGTAGTATCTAAACCTGTCATGTAGTATCTAAACCTGTCATGTAGTATCTAAACCTGTCATGTAGTATCTAAACCTGTCATGTAGTATCCAAACCTGTCATCTAGTATCTAAACCTGTCATCTAGTATCTAAACCTGTCATCTAGTATCTAAACCTGTCATCTAGTATCTAAACCCGTCATCTAGTATCTAAACCCGTCATGTAGTATCTAAACCCGTCATGTAGTATCTAAACCCGTCATGTAGTATCTAAACCCGTCATGTAGTATCTAAACCCGTCATGTAGTATCTAAACCCGTCATGTAGTATCTAAACATATCATGTAGTATCTAAACATATAATCTAGTATCTAAACCCGTCATGTAGTATCTAAACCCGTCATGTAGTATCTAAACCCGTCATGTAGTATCTAAACACGTCATGTAGTATCTAAACCCGTCATGTAGTATCTAAACCCGTCATGTAGTACCTAAACCCGTCATGTAGTATCTAAACATATCATGTAGTATCTAAACATATAATCTAGTATCTAATCTAGTATCTAATCTAGTATCTAGTATCTATCTAAACACGTCATGTAGTATCTAAACCCGTCATGTAGTATCTAAACCCGTCATCTAGTATCTAAACCCGTCATGTAGTATCTAAACCCGTCATCTAGTATCTAAACCCGTCATGTAGTATCTAAACCCGTCATGTAGTATCTAAACCCGTCATCTAGTATCTAAACCCGTCATGTAGTATCTAAACCCGTCATGTAGTATCTAAACCCGTCATCTAGTATCTAAACCCGTCATGTAGTATCTAAACCCGTCATGTAGTATCTAAACCCGTCATGTAGTATCTAAACCCGTCATCTAGTATCTAAACCTGTCATCTAGTATCTAAACCCGTCATCTAGTATCTAAACCTGTCATGTAGTATCTAAACCTGTCATGTAGTATCTAAACCCGTCATCTAGTATCTAAACACGTCATGTAGTATCTAAACCCGTCATGTAGTATCTAAACCCGTCATGTAGTATCTAAACCCGTCATCTAGTATCTAAACCCGTCATGTAGTATCTAAACCCGTCATCTAGTATCTAAACCCGTCATGTAGTATCTAAACCCGTCATGTAGTATCTAAACCCGTCATCTAGTATCTAAACCCGTCATGTAGTATCTAAACCCGTCATGTAGTATCTAAACCCGTCATGTAGTATCTAAACCCGTCATGTAGTATCTAAACCCGTCATGTAGTATCTAAACCCGTCATGTAGTATCTAAACCCGTCATGTAGTATCTAAACATAGCATGTAGTATCTAAACATATAATCTAGTATCTAATCTAGTATCTAATCTAGTATCTAGTATCTATCTAAACACGTCATGTAGTATCTAAACCCGTCATGTAGTATCTAAACCCGTCATCTAGTATCTAAACCCGTCATGTAGTATCTAAACCCGTCATCTAGTATCTAAACCCGTCATGTAGTATCTAAACCCGTCATGTAGTATCTAAACCCGTCATCTAGTATCTAAACCCGTCATGTAGTATCTAAACCCGTCATGTAGTATCTAAACCCGTCATCTAGTATCTAAACCCGTCATGTAGTATCTAAACCCGTCATGTAGTATCTAAACCCGTCATGTAGTATCTAAACCCGTCATCTAGTATCTAAACCTGTCATCTAGTATCTAAACCCGTCATCTAGTATCTAAACCTGTCATGTAGTATCTAAACCTGTCATGTAGTATCTAAACCCGTCATCTAGTATCTAAACACGTCATGTAGTATCTAAACCCGTCATGTAGTATCTAAACCCGTCATGTAGTATCTAAACCCGTCATCTAGTATCTAAACCTGTCATGTAGTATCTAAACCCGTCATCTAGTATCTAAACCCGTCATGTAGTATCTAAACCCGTCATGTAGTATCTAAACCCGTCATCTAGTATCTAAACCCGTCATGTAGTATCTAAACCCGTCATGTAGTATCTAAACCCGTCATGTAGTATCTAAACCCGTCATGTAGTATCTAAACCCGTCATGTAGTATCTAAACCCGTCATGTAGTATCTAAACCCGTCATGTAGTATCTCAACCCGTCATGTAGTATCTAAACCTGTCATGTAGTATCTAAACCCGTCATGTAGTATCTAAACCCGTCATGTAGTATCTAAACCCGTCATGTAGTATCTAAACATATCATGTAGTATCTAAACCCGTCATGTAGTATCTAAACCCGTCATGTAGTATCTAAACCCGTCATGTAGTATGTAAACCCGTCATGTAGTTTCTAAACCCGTCATGTAGTATCTAAACCCGTCATGTAGTATCTAAACCCGTCATCTAGTATCTAAACCCGTCATCTAGTATCTAAACCTGTCATGTAGTATCTAAACCTGTCATGTAGTATCTAAACATATAATCTAGTATCTAAACCCGTCATCTAGTATCTAAACCCGTCATGTAGTATCTAAACCCGTCATGTAGTATCTAAACCCGTCATGTAGTATCTCAACCCGTCATGTAGTATCTAAACCTGTCATGTAGTATCTAAACCCGTCATGTAGTATCTAAACCCGTCATGTAGTATCTAAACCCGTCATGTAGTATCTAAACATATCATGTAGTATCTAAACCCGTCATGTAGTATCTAAACCCGTCATGTAGTATCTAAACCCGTCATGTAGTATGTAAACCCGTCATGTAGTTTCTAAACCCGTCATGTAGTATCTAAACCCGTCATGTAGTATCTAAACCCGTCATCTAGTATCTAAACCCGTCATCTAGTATCTAAACCCGTCATGTAGTATCTAAACCTGTCATGTAGTATCTAAACCCGTCATGTAGTATCTAAACATGTCATGTAGTATCTAAACATATAATCTAGTATCTAAACCCGTCATCTAGTATCTAAACCCGTCATGTAGTATCTAAACCCGTCATGTAGTATCTAAACCCGTCATGTAGTATCTAAACCTGTCATGTAGTATCTAAACCTGTCATGTAGTATCTAAACCTGTCATGTAGTATCTAAACCTGTCATGTAGTATCTAAACCCGTCATGTAGTATCTAAACATATCATGTAGTATCTAAACATATAATCTAGTATCTAAACCCGTCATCTAGTATCTAAACCCGTCATGTAGTATCTAAACATATCATGTAGTATCTAAACATATAATCTAGTATCTAAACCCGTCATGTAGTATCTAAACCGGTCATGTAGTATCTAAACCTGTCATGTAGTATCTAAACCTGTCATGTAGTATCTAAACCTGTCATGTAGTATCTAAACCTGTCATGTAGTATCTAAACCTGTCATGTAGTATCTAAACCTGTCATGTAGTATCTAAACCTGTCATGTAGTATCCAAACCTGTCATCTAGTATCTAAACCTGTCATCTAGTATCTAAACCTGTCATCTAGTATCTAAACCTGTCATCTAGTATCTAAACCCGTCATCTAGTATCTAAACCCGTCATGTAGTATCTAAACCCGTCATGTAGTATCTAAACCCGTCATGTAGTATCTAAACCCGTCATGTAGTATCTAAACCCGTCATGTAGTATCTAAACCCGTCATGTAGTATCTAAACATATCATGTAGTATCTAAACATATAATCTAGTATCTAAACCCGTCATGTAGTATCTAAACCCGTCATGTAGTATCTAAACCCGTCATGTAGTATCTAAACATATCATGTAGTATCTAAACATATAATCTAGTATCTAAACCCGTCATCTAGTATCTAAACTTGTCATCTAGTATCTAAACCCGTCATCTAGTATCTAAACCCGTCATCTAGTATCTCAACCCGTCATGTAGTATCTAAACCCGTCATGTAGTATCTAAACCCGTCATGTAGTATCTAAACATATCATGTAGTATCTAAACCCGTCATGTAGTATCTAAACCCGTCATGTAGTATGTAAACCCGTCATGTAGTTTCTAAACCCGTCATGTAGTATCTAAACCCGTCATGTAGTATCTAAACCCGTCATGTAGTATCTAAACCCGTCATGTAGTATCTAAACATATCATGTAGTATCTAAACATATAATCTAGTATCTAAACCCGTCATCTAGTATCTAAACTTGTCATCTAGTATCTAAACCCGTCATGTAGTATCTAAACCTGTCATGTAGTATCTAAACCCGTCATGTAGTATCTAAACCCGTCATGTAGTATCTAAACCCGTCATGTAGTATCTAAACATATCATGTAGTATCTAAACCCGTCATGTAGTATCTAAACCCGTCATGTAGTATCTAAACCCGTCATGTAGTATCTAAACCCGTCATGTAGTTTCTAAACCCGTCATGTAGTATCTAAACCCGTCATGTAGTATCTAAACCCGTCATGTAGTATCTAAACCCGTCATGTAGTATCTAAACATATCATGTAGTATCTAAACCCGTCATGTAGTATCTAAACCCGTCATGTAGTATCTAAACCCGTCATGTAGTATCTAAACCCGTCATGTAGTTTCTAAACCCGTCATGTAGTATCTAAACCCGTCATGTAGTATCTAAACCCGTCATCTAGTATCTAAACACATCATCTAGTATCTAAACACGTCATGTAGTATCTAAACCCGTCATGTAGTATCTAAACCCCTCATGTAGTATCTAAACCCGTCATGTAGTATCTAAACCTGTCATGCAGTATCTAAACCCCGTCATGTAGTATCTAAACCCGTCATGTAGTATCTAAACCCGTCATGTAGTATCTAAACATATCATGTAGTATCTAAACCAATCATGTAGTATCTAAACCCGTCATGTAGTATCTAAACCCGTCATGTAGTATCTAAACCCGTCATGTAGTATCTAAACCCGTCATCTAGTATCTAAACACATCATCTAGTATCTAAACACGTCATGTAGTATCTAAACCCGTCATGTAGTATCTAAACCCTCATGTAGTATCTAAACCCCTCATGTAGTATCTAAACCCGTATCTAAACCCGTCATGTAGTATCTAAACCCGTCATGTAGTATCTAAACATATCATGTAGTATCTAAACATATAATCTAGTATCTAAACCCGTCATGTAGTATCTAAACCCGTCATGTAGTATCTAAACCCGTCATGTAGTATCTAAACCCGTCATGTAGTATCTAAACCCGTCATGTAGTATCTAAACCCGTCATCTAGTATCTAAACACGTCATGTAGTATCTAAACCCGTCATGTAGTATCTAAACCCGTCATGTAGTATCTAAACCCGTCATCTAGTATCTAAACCCGTCATGTAGTATCTAAACCCGTCATCTAGTATCTAAACCCGTCATGTAGTATCTAAACCCGTCATGTAGTATCTAAACCCGTCATCTAGTATCTAAACCCGTCATGTAGTATCTAAACCCGTCATGTAGTATCTAAACCCGTCATCTAGTATCTAAACCCGTAATGTAGTATCTAAACCCGTCATGTAGTATCTAAACCCGTCATGTAGTATCTAAACCCGTCATGTAGTATCTAAACCCGTCATGTAGTATCTAAACCCGTCATGTAGTATCTAAACATATCATGTAGTATCTAAACATATAATCTAGTATCTAAACTCTAGTATCTAATCTAGTATCTAGTATCTATCTAACCCGTCATGTAGTATCTAAACCCGTCATGTAGTATCTAAACCCGTCATCTAGTATCTAAACCCGTCATGTAGTATCTAAACCCGTCATCTAGTATCTAAACCCGTCATGTAGTATCTAAACCCGTCATGTAGTATCTAAACCCGTCATCTAGTATCTAAACCCGTCATGTAGTATCTAAACCCGTCATGTAGTATCTAAACCCGTCATCTAGTATCTAAACCCGTCATGTAGTATCTAAACCCGTCATGTAGTATCTAAACCCGTCATGTAGTATCTAAACCCGTCATGTAGTATCTAAACCCGTCATGTAGTATCTAAACCTGTCATGTAGTATCTAAACCTGTCATCTAGTATCTAAACCCGTCATCTAGTATCTAAACCTGTCATCTAGTATCTAAACCCGTCATCTAGTATCTAAACCAGTCATCTAGTATCTAAACCCGTCATCTAGTATCTAAACCCGTCATCTAGTATCTAAACCAGTCATCTAGTATCTAAACCCGTCATCTAGTATCTAAACCCGTCATCTAGTATCTAAACCCGTCATGTAGTATCTAAACCCGTCATCTAGTATCTAAACCTGTCATCTAGTATCTAAACCCGTCATCTAGTATCTAAACCTGTCATGTAGTATCTAAACCCGTCATGTAGTATCTAAACCCGTCATGTAGTATCTAAACATGTCATGTAGTATCTAAACATATAATCTAGTATCTAAACCCGTCATCTAGTATCTAAACCCGTCATCTAGTATCTAAACTCGTCATGTAGTATCTAAACCCGTCATGTAGTATCTAAACCTGTCATGTAGTATCTAAACCTGTCATGTAGTATCTAAACCCGTCATCTAGTATCTAAACCCGTCATGTAGTATCTAAACCTGTCATGTAGTATCTAAACTCGTCATGTAGTATCTAAACCTGTCATGTAGTATCTAAACCTGTCATGTAGTATCTAAACCTGTCATGTAGTATCTAAACCCGTCATCTAGTATCTAAACCCGTCATGTAGTATCTAAACCCGTCATGTAGTATCTAAACCCGTCATGTAGTATCTAAACCCGTCATGTAGTATCTAAACCTGTCATGTAGTATCTAAACATATCATCTAGTATCTAAACCCGTCATCTAGTATCTAAACCCGTCATGTAGTATCTAAACATATCATGTAGTATCTAAACATATAATCTAGTATCTAAACCCGTCATGTAGTATCTAAACCCGTCATGTAGTATCTAAACCTGTCATGTAGTATCTAAACCTGTCATCTAGTATCTAAACCCGTCATGTAGTATCTAAACCCGTCATGTAGTATCTAAACCTGTCATGTAGTATCTAAACCTGTCATGTAGTATCTAAACCTGTCATGTAGTATCTAAACCTGTCATGTAGTATCTAAACCTGTCATGTAGTATCTAAACCCGTCATGTAGTATCTAAACCTGTCATGTAGTATCTAAACCTGTCATGTAGTATCTAAACCCGTCATGTAGTATCTAAACCCGTCATGTAGTATCTAAACCCGTCATGTAGTATCTAAACATATCATGTAGTATCTAAACATATAATCTAGTATCTAAACCCGTCATCTAGTATCTAAACCCGTCATGTAGTATCTAAACCTATCATGTAGTATCTAAACATATAATCTAGTATCTAAACCCGTCATGTAGTATCTAAACCGGTCATGTAGTATCTAAACCTGTCATGTAGTATCTAAACCTGTCATGTAGTATCTAAACCTGTCATGTAGTATCTAAACCTGTCATGTAGTATCTAAACCTGTCATGTAGTATCTAAACCTCGTCATGTAGTATCTAAACCCGTCATGTAGTATCTAAACCCGTCATGTAGTATCTAAACCTGTCATCTAGTATCTAAACCTGTCATCTAGTATCTAAACCTGTCATCTAGTATCTAAACCTGTCATCTAGTATCTAAACCCGTCATCTAGTATCTAAACCCGTCATGTAGTATCTAAACCCGTCATGTAGTATCTAAACCCGTCATGTAGTATCTAAACCCGTCATGTAGTATCTAAACCCGTCATGTAGTATCTAAACCCGTCATGTAGTATCTAAACATATCATGTAGTATCTAAACATAATCTAGTATCTAAACCCGTCATGTAGTATCTAAACCCGTCATGTAGTATCTAAACCCGTCATGTAGTATCTAAACCCGTCATCTAGTATCTAAACCCGTCATGTAGTATCTAAACCTATCATGTAGTATCTAAACCTGTCATCTAGTATCTAAACCCGTCATCTAGTATCTAAACCCGTCATCTAGTATCTAAACCCGTCATCTAGTATCTAAACCCGTCATGTAGTATCTAAACCCGTCATGTAGTATCTAAACCCGTCATGTAGTATCTAAACCCGTCATGTAGTATCTAAACCCGTCATGTAGTATCTAAACCCGTCATGTAGTATCTAAACCCGTCATGTAGTATCTAAACCCGTCATGTAGTATCTAAACCTGTCATGTAGTATCTAAACCCGTCATGTAGTATCTAAACCCGTCATCTAGTATCTAAACCCGTCATCTAGTATCTAAACCTGTCATGTAGTATCTAAACCTGTCATGTAGTATCTAAACCTGTCATGTAGTATCTAAACCTGTCATGTAGTATCTAAACCTCGTCATGTAGTATCTAAACCTGTCATGTAGTATCTAAACCTGTCATGTAGTATCTAAACCTGTCATCTAGTATCTAAACCTGTCATCTTGTATCTAAACCTGTCATCTAGTATCTAAACCTGTCATCTAGTATCTAAACCCGTCATCTAGTATCTAAACCCGTCATGTAGTATCTAAACCCGTCATGTAGTATCTAAACCCGTCATGTAGTATCTAAACCCGTCATGTAGTATCTAAACCCGTCATGTAGTATCTAAACCCGTCATGTAGTATCTAAACATATCATGTAGTATCTAAACATATAATCTAGTATCTAAACCCGTCATGTAGTATCTAAACCCGTCAAGTAGTATCTAAACCCGTCATGTAGTATCTAAACCCGTCATCTAGTATCTAAACCCGTCATGTAGTATCTAAACATATCATGTAGTATCTAAACATATAATCTAGTATCTAAACCCGTCATCTAGTATCTAAACCCGTCATCTAGTATCTAAACCCGTCATGTAGTATCTAAACCCGTCATGTAGTATCTAAACCCGTCATGTAGTATCTAAACCCGTCATGTAGTATCTAAACCCGTCATGTAGTATCTAAACCCGTCATGTAGTATCTAAACCCGTCATGTAGTATCTAAACCCGTCATGTAGTATCTCAACCCGTCATGTAGTATCTAAACCTGTCATGTAGTATCTAAACCCGTCATGTAGTATCTAAACCCGTCATGTAGTATCTAAACCCGTCATGTAGTATCTAAACATATCATGTAGTATCTAAACCCGTCATGTAGTATCTAAACCCGTCATGTAGTATCTAAACCCGTCATGTAGTATGTAAACCCGTCATGTAGTTTCTAAACCCGTCATGTAGTATCTAAACCCGTCATGTAGTATCTAAACCCGTCATCTAGTATCTAAACCCGTCATCTAGTATCTAAACCTGTCATGTAGTATCTAAACCTGTCATGTAGTATCTAAACCCGTCATGTAGTATCTAAACATGTCATGTAGTATCTAAACATATAATCTAGTATCTAAACCCGTCATCTAGTATCTAAACCCGTCATGTAGTATCTAAACCCGTCATGTAGTATCTAAACCCGTCATGTAGTATCTAAACCTGTCATGTAGTATCTAAACCTGTCATGTAGTATCTAAACCTGTCATGTAGTATCTAAACCTGTCATGTAGTATCTAAACCTGTCATGTAGTATCTAAACCTGTCATGTAGTATCTAAACCCGTCATCTAGTATCTAAACCCGTCATGTAGTATCTAAACCCGTCATGTAGTATCTAAACCCGTCATGTAGTATCTAAACCCGTCATGTAGTATCTAAACATATCATGTAGTATCTAAACATATAATCTAGTATCTAAACCCGTCATCTAGTATCTAAACCCGTCATGTAGTATCTAAACATATCATGTAGTATCTAAACATATAATCTAGTATCTAAACCCGTCATGTAGTATCTAAACCGGTCATGTAGTATCTAAACCTGTCATGTAGTATCTAAACCTGTCATGTAGTATCTAAACCTGTCATGTAGTATCTAAACCTGTCATGTAGTATCTAAACCTGTCATGTAGTATCTAAACCTGTCATGTAGTATCTAAACCTGTCATGTAGTATCCAAACCTGTCATCTAGTATCTAAACCTGTCATCTAGTATCTAAACCTGTCATCTAGTATCTAAACCTGTCATCTAGTATCTAAACCCGTCATCTAGTATCTAAACCCGTCATGTAGTATCTAAACCCGTCATGTAGTATCTAAACCCGTCATGTAGTATCTAAACCCGTCATGTAGTATCTAAACCCGTCATGTAGTATCTAAACCCGTCATGTAGTATCTAAACATATCATGTAGTATCTAAACATATAATCTAGTATCTAAACCCGTCATGTAGTATCTAAACCCGTCATGTAGTATCTAAACCCGTCATGTAGTATCTAAACACGTCATGTAGTATCTAAACCCGTCATGTAGTATCTAAACCCGTCATGTAGTACCTAAACCCGTCATGTAGTATCTAAACATATCATGTAGTATCTAAACATATAATCTAGTATCTAATCTAGTATCTAATCTAGTATCTAGTATCTATCTAAACACGTCATGTAGTATCTAAACCCGTCATGTAGTATCTAAACCCGTCATCTAGTATCTAAACCCGTCATGTAGTATCTAAACCCGTCATCTAGTATCTAAACCCGTCATGTAGTATCTAAACCCGTCATGTAGTATCTAAACCCGTCATCTAGTATCTAAACCCGTCATGTAGTATCTAAACCCGTCATGTAGTATCTAAACCCGTCATCTAGTATCTAAACCCGTCATGTAGTATCTAAACCCGTCATGTAGTATCTAAACCCGTCATGTAGTATCTAAACCCGTCATCTAGTATCTAAACCTGTCATCTAGTATCTAAACCCGTCATCTAGTATCTAAACCTGTCATGTAGTATCTAAACCTGTCATGTAGTATCTAAACCCGTCATCTAGTATCTAAACACGTCATGTAGTATCTAAACCCGTCATGTAGTATCTAAACCCGTCATGTAGTATCTAAACCCGTCATCTAGTATCTAAACCCGTCATGTAGTATCTAAACCTGTCATGTAGTATCTAAACCTGTCATGTAGTATCTAAACCTGTCATGTAGTATCTAAACCTGTCATGTAGTATCGAAACCTCTCATGTAGTATCTAAACCTGTCATGTAGTATCTAAACCTGTCATGTAGTATCTAAACCTGTCATCTAGTATCTAAACCCGTCATCTTGTATCTAAACCTGTCATCTAGTATCTAAACCTGTCATCTAGTATCTAAACCCGTCATCTAGTATCTAAACCCGTCATGTAGTATCTAAACCCGTCATGTAGTATCTAAACCCGTCATGTAGTATCTAAACCCGTCATGTAGTATCTAAACCCGTCATGTAGTATCTAAACATATCATGTAGTATCTAAACATATAATCTAGTATCTAAACCCGTCATGTAGTATCTAAACCCGTCAAGTAGTATCTAAACCCGTCATGTAGTATCTAAACCCGTCATCTAGTATCTAAACCCGTCATGTAGTATCTAAACATATCATGTAGTATCTAAACATATAATCTAGTATCTAAACCCGTCATCTAGTATCTAAACCCGTCATCTAGTATCTAAACCCGTCATCTAGTATCTAAACCCGTCATGTAGTATCTAAACCCGTCATGTAGTATCTAAACCCGTCATGTAGTATCTAAACCCGTCATGTAGTATCTAAACCCGTCATGTAGTATCTAAACCCGTCATGTAGTATCTAAACCCGTCATGTAGTATCTCAACCCGTCATGTAGTATCTAAACCTGTCATGTAGTATCTAAACCCGTCATGTAGTATCTAAACCCGTCATGTAGTATCTAAACCCGTCATGTAGTATCTAAACATATCATGTAGTATCTAAACCCGTCATGTAGTATCTAAACCCGTCATGTAGTATCTAAACCCGTCATGTAGTATGTAAACCCGTCATGTAGTTTCTAAACCCGTCATGTAGTATCTAAACCCGTCATGTAGTATCTAAACCCGTCATCTAGTATCTAAACCCGTCATCTAGTATCTAAACCTGTCATGTAGTATCTAAACCTGTCATGTAGTATCTAAACCCGTCATGTAGTATCTAAACATGTCATGTAGTATCTAAACATATAATCTAGTATCTAAACCCGTCATCTAGTATCTAAACCCGTCATGTAGTATCTAAACCCGTCATGTAGTATCTAAACCCGTCATGTAGTATCTAAACCTGTCATGTAGTATCTAAACCTGTCATGTAGTATCTAAACCTGTCATGTAGTATCTAAACCTGTCATGTAGTATCTAAACCTGTCATGTAGTATCTAAACCTGTCATGTAGTATCTAAACCCGTCATCTAGTATCTAAACCCGTCATGTAGTATCTAAACCCGTCATGTAGTATCTAAACCCGTCATGTAGTATCTAAACCCGTCATGTAGTATCTAAACATATCATGTAGTATCTAAACATATAATCTAGTATCTAAACCCGTCATCTAGTATCTAAACCCGTCATGTAGTATCTAAACATATCATGTAGTATCTAAACATATAATCTAGTATCTAAACCCGTCATGTAGTATCTAAACCGGTCATGTAGTATCTAAACCTGTCATGTAGTATCTAAACCTGTCATGTAGTATCTAAACCTGTCATGTAGTATCTAAACCTGTCATGTAGTATCTAAACCTGTCATGTAGTATCTAAACCTGTCATGTAGTATCTAAACCTGTCATGTAGTATCCAAACCTGTCATCTAGTATCTAAACCTGTCATCTAGTATCTAAACCTGTCATCTAGTATCTAAACCTGTCATCTAGTATCTAAACCCGTCATCTAGTATCTAAACCCGTCATGTAGTATCTAAACCCGTCATGTAGTATCTAAACCCGTCATGTAGTATCTAAACCCGTCATGTAGTATCTAAACCCGTCATGTAGTATCTAAACCCGTCATGTAGTATCTAAACATATCATGTAGTATCTAAACATATAATCTAGTATCTAAACCCGTCATGTAGTATCTAAACCCGTCATGTAGTATCTAAACCCGTCATGTAGTATCTAAACACGTCATGTAGTATCTAAACCCGTCATGTAGTATCTAAACCCGTCATGTAGTACCTAAACCCGTCATGTAGTATCTAAACATATCATGTAGTATCTAAACATATAATCTAGTATCTAATCTAGTATCTAATCTAGTATCTAGTATCTATCTAAACACGTCATGTAGTATCTAAACCCGTCATGTAGTATCTAAACCCGTCATCTAGTATCTAAACCCGTCATGTAGTATCTAAACCCGTCATCTAGTATCTAAACCCGTCATGTAGTATCTAAACCCGTCATGTAGTATCTAAACCCGTCATCTAGTATCTAAACCCGTCATGTAGTATCTAAACCCGTCATGTAGTATCTAAACCCGTCATCTAGTATCTAAACCCGTCATGTAGTATCTAAACCCGTCATGTAGTATCTAAACCCGTCATGTAGTATCTAAACCCGTCATCTAGTATCTAAACCTGTCATCTAGTATCTAAACCCGTCATCTAGTATCTAAACCTGTCATGTAGTATCTAAACCTGTCATGTAGTATCTAAACCCGTCATCTAGTATCTAAACACGTCATGTAGTATCTAAACCCGTCATGTAGTATCTAAACCCGTCATGTAGTATCTAAACCCGTCATCTAGTATCTAAACCCGTCATGTAGTATCTAAACCCGTCATCTAGTATCTAAACCCGTCATGTAGTATCTAAACCCGTCATGTAGTATCTAAACCCGTCATCTAGTATCTAAACCCGTCATGTAGTATCTAAACCCGTCATGTAGTATCTAAACCCGTCATGTAGTATCTAAACCCGTCATGTAGTATCTAAACCCGTCATGTAGTATCTAAACCCGTCATGTAGTATCTAAACCCGTCATGTAGTATCTAAACATAGCATGTAGTATCTAAACATATAATCTAGTATCTAATCTAGTATCTAATCTAGTATCTAGTATCTATCTAAACACGTCATGTAGTATCTAAACCCGTCATGTAGTATCTAAACCCGTCATCTAGTATCTAAACCCGTCATGTAGTATCTAAACCCGTCATCTAGTATCTAAACCCGTCATGTAGTATCTAAACCCGTCATGTAGTATCTAAACCCGTCATGTAGTATCTAAACCCGTCATGTAGTATCTAAACCCGTCATGTAGTATCTAAACCCGTCATGTAGTATCTAAACCCGTCATGTAGTATCTCAACCCGTCATGTAGTATCTAAACCTGTCATGTAGTATCTAAACCCGTCATGTAGTATCTAAACCCGTCATGTAGTATCTAAACCCGTCATGTAGTATCTAAACATATCATGTAGTATCTAAACCCGTCATGTAGTATCTAAACCCGTCATGTAGTATCTAAACCCGTCATGTAGTATGTAAACCCGTCATGTAGTTTCTAAACCCGTCATGTAGTATCTAAACCCGTCATGTAGTATCTAAACCCGTCATCTAGTATCTAAACCCGTCATCTAGTATCTAAACCTGTCATGTAGTATCTAAACCTGTCATGTAGTATCTAAACCCGTCATGTAGTATCTAAACATGTCATGTAGTATCTAAACATATAATCTAGTATCTAAACCCGTCATCTAGTATCTAAACCCGTCATGTAGTATCTAAACCCGTCATGTAGTATCTAAACCCGTCATGTAGTATCTAAACCTGTCATGTAGTATCTAAACCTGTCATGTAGTATCTAAACCTGTCATGTAGTATCTAAACCTGTCATGAAGTATCTAAACCTGTCATGTAGTATCTAAACCTGTCATGTAGTATCTAAACCCGTCATCTAGTATCTAAACCCGTCATGTAGTATCTAAACCCGTCATGTAGTATCTAAACCCGTCATGTAGTATCTAAACCCGTCATGTAGTATCTAAACATATCATGTAGTATCTAAACATATAATCTAGTATCTAAACCCGTCATCTAGTATCTAAACCCGTCATGTAGTATCTAAACATATCATGTAGTATCTAAACATATAATCTAGTATCTAAACCCGTCATGTAGTATCTAAACCGGTCATGTAGTATCTAAACCTGTCATGTAGTATCTAAACCTGTCATGTAGTATCTAAACCTGTCATGTAGTATCTAAACCTGTCATGTAGTATCTAAACCTGTCATGTAGTATCTAAACCTGTCATGTAGTATCTAAACCTGTCATGTAGTATCCAAACCTGTCATCTAGTATCTAAACCTGTCATCTAGTATCTAAACCTGTCATCTAGTATCTAAACCTGTCATCTAGTATCTAAACCCGTCATCTAGTATCTAAACCCGTCATGTAGTATCTAAACCCGTCATGTAGTATCTAAACCCGTCATGTAGTATCTAAACCCGTCATGTAGTATCTAAACCCGTCATGTAGTATCTAAACCCGTCATGTAGTATCTAAACATATCATGTAGTATCTAAACATATAATCTAGTATCTAAACCCGTCATGTAGTATCTAAACCCGTCATGTAGTATCTAAACCCGTCATGTAGTATCTAAACACGTCATGTAGTATCTAAACCCGTCATGTAGTATCTAAACCCGTCATGTAGTACCTAAACCCGTCATGTAGTATCTAAACATATCATGTAGTATCTAAACATATAATCTAGTATCTAATCTAGTATCTAATCTAGTATCTAGTATCTATCTAAACACGTCATGTAGTATCTAAACCCGTCATGTAGTATCTAAACCCGTCATCTAGTATCTAAACCCGTCATGTAGTATCTAAACCCGTCATCTAGTATCTAAACCCGTCATGTAGTATCTAAACCCGTCATGTAGTATCTAAACCCGTCATCTAGTATCTAAACCCGTCATGTAGTATCTAAACCCGTCATGTAGTATCTAAACCCGTCATCTAGTATCTAAACCCGTCATGTAGTATCTAAACCCGTCATGTAGTATCTAAACCCGTCATGTAGTATCTAAACCCGTCATCTAGTATCTAAACCTGTCATCTAGTATCTAAACCCGTCATCTAGTATCTAAACCTGTCATGTAGTATCTAAACCTGTCATGTAGTATCTAAACCCGTCATCTAGTATCTAAACACGTCATGTAGTATCTAAACCCGTCATGTAGTATCTAAACCCGTCATGTAGTATCTAAACCCGTCATCTAGTATCTAAACCCGTCATGTAGTATCTAAACCCGTCATCTAGTATCTAAACCCGTCATGTAGTATCTAAACCCGTCATGTAGTATCTAAACCCGTCATCTAGTATCTAAACCCGTCATCTAGTATCTAAACCCGTCATGTAGTATCTAAACCCGTCATCTAGTATCTAAACCCGTCATGTAGTATCTAAACCCGTCATGTAGTATCTAAACCCGTCATGTAGTATCTAAACCCGTCATGTAGTATCTAAACCCGTCATGTAGTATCTAAACCCGTCATGTAGTATCTAAACATAGCATGTAGTATCTAAACATATAATCTAGTATCTAATCTAGTATCTAATCTAGTATCTAGTATCTATCTAAACACGTCATGTAGTATCTAAACCCGTCATGTAGTATCTAAACCCGTCATCTAGTATCTAAACCCGTCATGTAGTATCTAAACCCGTCATCTAGTATCTAAACCCGTCATGTAGTATCTAAACCCGTCATGTAGTATCTAAACCCGTCATCTAGTATCTAAACCCGTCATGTAGTATCTAAACCCGTCATGTAGTATCTAAACCCGTCATGTAGTATCTAAACCCGTCATGTAGTATCTAAACCCGTCATGTAGTATCTAAACATATCATGTAGTATCTAAACATATAATCTAGTATCTAAACCCGTCATCTAGTATCTAAACTTGTCATCTAGTATCTAAACCCGTCATCTAGTATCTAAACCCGTCATCTAGTATCTAAACCCGTCATCTAGTATCTAAACCCGTCATGTAGTATCTAAACCCGTCATGTAGTATCTAAACCCATCATCTAGTATCTAAACCCGTCATCTAGTATCTAAACCCGTCATGTAGTATCTAAACCCGTCATCTAGTATCTAAACCTGTCATCTAGTATCTAAACCCGTCATCTAGTATCTAAACCTGTCATGTAGTATCTAAACCTGTCATGTAGTATCTAAACCCGTCATGTAGTATCTAAACATGTCATGTAGTATCTAAACATATAATCTAGTATCTAAACCCGTCATCTAGTATCTAAACCCGTCATCTAGTATCTAAACTCGTCATGTAGTATCTAAACCCGTCATGTAGTATCTAAACCTGTCATGTAGTATCTAAACCTGTCATGTAGTATCTAAACCCGTCATCTAGTATCTAAACCCGTCATGTAGTATCTAAACCTGTCATGTAGTATCTAAACCTGTCATGTAGTATCTAAACCTGTCATGTAGTATCTAAACCTGTCATGTAGTATCTAAACCTGTCATGTAGTATCTAAACCCGTCATCTAGTATCTAAACCCGTCATGTAGTATCTAAACCCGTCATGTAGTATCTAAACCCGTCATGTAGTATCTAAACCCGTCATGTAGTATCTAAACCCGTCATGTAGTATCTAAACCCGTCATGTAGTATCTAAACCCGTCATGTAGTATCTAAACCCGTCATGTAGTATCTCAACCCGTCATGTAGTATCTAAACCTGTCATGTAGTATCTAAACCCGTCATGTAGTATCTAAACCCGTCATGTAGTATCTAAACCCGTCATGTAGTATCTAAACATATCATGTAGTATCTAAACCCGTCATGTAGTATCTAAACCCGTCATGTAGTATCTAAACCCGTCATGTAGTATGTAAACCCGTCATGTAGTTTCTAAACCCGTCATGTAGTATCTAAACCCGTCATGTAGTATCTAAACCCGTCATCTAGTATCTAAACCCGTCATCTAGTATCTAAACCTGTCATGTAGTATCTAAACCTGTCATGTAGTATCTAAACCCGTCATGTAGTATCTAAACATGTCATGTAGTATCTAAACATATAATCTAGTATCTAAACCCGTCATCTAGTATCTAAACCCGTCATGTAGTATCTAAACCCGTCATGTAGTATCTAAACCCGTCATGTAGTATCTAAACCTGTCATGTAGTATCTAAACCTGTCATGTAGTATCTAAACCTGTCATGTAGTATCTAAACCCGTCATCTAGTATCTAAACCCGTCATGTAGTATCTAAACCCGTCATGTAGTATCTAAACCCGTCATGTAGTATCTAAACCCGTCATGTAGTATCTAAACATATCATGTAGTATCTAAACATATAATCTAGTATCTAAACCCGTCATCTAGTATCTAAACCCGTCATGTAGTATCTAAACATATCATGTAGTATCTAAACATATAATCTAGTATCTAAACCCGTCATGTAGTATCTAAACCGGTCATGTAGTATCTAAACCTGTCATGTAGTATCTAAACCTGTCATGTAGTATCTAAACCTGTCATGTAGTATCTAAACCTGTCATGTAGTATCTAAACCTGTCATGTAGTATCTAAACCTGTCATGTAGTATCTAAACCTGTCATGTAGTATCCAAACCTGTCATCTAGTATCTAAACCTGTCATCTAGTATCTAAACCTGTCATCTAGTATCTAAACCTGTCATCTAGTATCTAAACCCGTCATCTAGTATCTAAACCCGTCATGTAGTATCTAAACCCGTCATGTAGTATCTAAACCCGTCATGTAGTATCTAAACCCGTCATGTAGTATCTAAACCCGTCATGTAGTATCTAAACCCGTCATGTAGTATCTAAACATATCATGTAGTATCTAAACATATAATCTAGTATCTAAACCCGTCATGTAGTATCTAAACCCGTCATGTAGTATCTAAACCCGTCATGTAGTATCTAAACACGTCATGTAGTATCTAAACCCGTCATGTAGTATCTAAACCCGTCATGTAGTACCTAAACCCGTCATGTAGTATCTAAACATATCATGTAGTATCTAAACATATAATCTAGTATCTAATCTAGTATCTAATCTAGTATCTAGTATCTATCTAAACACGTCATGTAGTATCTAAACCCGTCATGTAGTATCTAAACCCGTCATCTAGTATCTAAACCCGTCATGTAGTATCTAAACCCGTCATCTAGTATCTAAACCCGTCATGTAGTATCTAAACCCGTCATGTAGTATCTAAACCCGTCATCTAGTATCTAAACCCGTCATGTAGTATCTAAACCCGTCATGTAGTATCTAAACCCGTCATCTAGTATCTAAACCCGTCATGTAGTATCTAAACCCGTCATGTAGTATCTAAACCCGTCATGTAGTATCTAAACCCGTCATCTAGTATCTAAACCTGTCATCTAGTATCTAAACCCGTCATCTAGTATCTAAACCTGTCATGTAGTATCTAAACCTGTCATGTAGTATCTAAACCCGTCATCTAGTATCTAAACACGTCATGTAGTATCTAAACCCGTCATGTAGTATCTAAACCCGTCATGTAGTATCTAAACCCGTCATCTAGTATCTAAACCCGTCATGTAGTATCTAAACCCGTCATCTAGTATCTAAACCCGTCATGTAGTATCTAAACCCGTCATGTAGTATCTAAACCCGTCATCTAGTATCTAAACCCGTCATCTAGTATCTAAACCCGTCATGTAGTATCTAAACCCGTCATCTAGTATCTAAACCCGTCATGTAGTATCTAAACCCGTCATGTAGTATCTAAACCCGTCATGTAGTATCTAAACCCGTCATGTAGTATCTAAACCCGTCATGTAGTATCTAAACCCGTCATGTAGTATCTAAACATAGCATGTAGTATCTAAACATATAATCTAGTATCTAATCTAGTATCTAATCTAGTATCTAGTATCTATCTAAACACGTCATGTAGTATCTAAACCCGTCATGTAGTATCTAAACCCGTCATCTAGTATCTAAACCCGTCATGTAGTATCTAAACCCGTCATCTAGTATCTAAACCCGTCATGTAGTATCTAAACCCGTCATGTAGTATCTAAACCCGTCATCTAGTATCTAAACCCGTCATGTAGTATCTAAACCCGTCATGTAGTATCTAAACCCGTCATGTAGTATCTAAACCCGTCATGTAGTATCTAAACCCGTCATGTAGTATCTAAACATATCATGTAGTATCTAAACATATAATCTAGTATCTAAACCCGTCATCTAGTATCTAAACTTGTCATCTAGTATCTAAACCCGTCATCTAGTATCTAAACCCGTCATCTAGTATCTAAACCCGTCATCTAGTATCTAAACCCGTCATGTAGTATCTAAACCCGTCATGTAGTATCTAAACCCATCATCTAGTATCTAAACCCGTCATCTAGTATCTAAACCCGTCATGTAGTATCTAAACCCGTCATCTAGTATCTAAACCTGTCATCTAGTATCTAAACCCGTCATCTAGTATCTAAACCTGTCATGTAGTATCTAAACCTGTCATGTAGTATCTAAACCCGTCATGTAGTATCTAAACATGTCATGTAGTATCTAAACATATAATCTAGTATCTAAACCCGTCATCTAGTATCTAAACCCGTCATCTAGTATCTAAACTCGTCATGTAGTATCTAAACCCGTCATGTAGTATCTAAACCTGTCATGTAGTATCTAAACCTGTCATGTAGTATCTAAACCCGTCATCTAGTATCTAAACCCGTCATGTAGTATCTAAACCTGTCATGTAGTATCTAAACCTGTCATGTAGTATCTAAACCTGTCATGTAGTATCTAAACCTGTCATGTAGTATCTAAACCTGTCATGTAGTATCTAAACCCGTCATCTAGTATCTAAACCCGTCATGTAGTATCTAAACCCGTCATGTAGTATCTAAACCCGTCATCTAGTATCTAAACCCGTCATGTAGTATCTAAACCCGTCATGTAGTATCTAAACCCGTCATCTAGTATCTAAACCCGTCATGTAGTATCTAAACCCGTCATGTAGTATCTAAACCCGTCATCTAGTATCTAAACCCGTCATGTAGTATCTAAACCCGTCATGTAGTATCTAAACCCGTCATGTAGTATCTAAACCCGTCATCTAGTATCTAAACCTGTCATCTAGTATCTAAACCCGTCATCTAGTATCTAAACCTGTCATGTAGTATCTAAACCTGTCATGTAGTATCTAAACCCGTCATCTAGTATCTAAACACGTCATGTAGTATCTAAACCCGTCATGTAGTATCTAAACCCGTCATGTAGTATCTAAACCCGTCATCTAGTATCTAAACCCGTCATGTAGTATCTAAACCCGTCATCTAGTATCTAAACCCGTCATGTAGTATCTAAACCCGTCATGTAGTATCTAAACCCGTCATCTAGTATCTAAACCCGTCATCTAGTATCTAAACCCGTCATGTAGTATCTAAACCCGTCATCTAGTATCTAAACCCGTCATGTAGTATCTAAACCCGTCATGTAGTATCTAAACCCGTCATGTAGTATCTAAACCCGTCATGTAGTATCTAAACCCGTCATGTAGTATCTAAACCCGTCATGTAGTATCTAAACATAGCATGTAGTATCTAAACATATAATCTAGTATCTAATCTAGTATCTAATCTAGTATCTAGTATCTATCTAAACACGTCATGTAGTATCTAAACCCGTCATGTAGTATCTAAACCCGTCATCTAGTATCTAAACCCGTCATGTAGTATCTAAACCCGTCATCTAGTATCTAAACCCGTCATGTAGTATCTAAACCCGTCATGTAGTATCTAAACCCGTCATCTAGTATCTAAACCCGTCATGTAGTATCTAAACCCGTCATGTAGTATCTAAACCCGTCATGTAGTATCTAAACCCGTCATGTAGTATCTAAACCCGTCATGTAGTATCTAAACATATCATGTAGTATCTAAACATATAATCTAGTATCTAAACCCGTCATCTAGTATCTAAACTTGTCATCTAGTATCTAAACCCGTCATCTAGTATCTAAACCCGTCATCTAGTATCTAAACCCGTCATCTAGTATCTAAACCCGTCATGTAGTATCTAAACCCGTCATGTAGTATCTAAACCCATCATCTAGTATCTAAACCCGTCATCTAGTATCTAAACCCGTCATGTAGTATCTAAACCCGTCATCTAGTATCTAAACCTGTCATCTAGTATCTAAACCCGTCATCTAGTATCTAAACCTGTCATGTAGTATCTAAACCTGTCATGTAGTATCTAAACCCGTCATGTAGTATCTAAACATGTCATGTAGTATCTAAACATATAATCTAGTATCTAAACCCGTCATCTAGTATCTAAACCCGTCATCTAGTATCTAAACTCGTCATGTAGTATCTAAACCCGTCATGTAGTATCTAAACCTGTCATGTAGTATCTAAACCTGTCATGTAGTATCTAAACCCGTCATCTAGTATCTAAACCCGTCATGTAGTATCTAAACCTGTCATGTAGTATCTAAACCTGTCATGTAGTATCTAAACCTGTCATGTAGTATCTAAACCTGTCATGTAGTATCTAAACCTGTCATGTAGTATCTAAACCCGTCATCTAGTATCTAAACCCGTCATGTAGTATCTAAACCCGTCATGTAGTATCTAAACCCGTCATGTAGTATCTAAACCCGTCATGTAGTATCTAAACCCGTCATGTAGTATCTAAACCCGTCATGTAGTATCTAAACCCGTCATGTAGTATCTAAACCCGTCATGTAGTATCTCAACCCGTCATGTAGTATCTAAACCTGTCATGTAGTATCTAAACCCGTCATGTAGTATCTAAACCCGTCATGTAGTATCTAAACCCGTCATGTAGTATCTAAACATATCATGTAGTATCTAAACCCGTCATGTAGTATCTAAACCCGTCATGTAGTATCTAAACCCGTCATGTAGTATGTAAACCCGTCATGTAGTTTCTAAACCCGTCATGTAGTATCTAAACCCGTCATGTAGTATCTAAACCCGTCATCTAGTATCTAAACCCGTCATCTAGTATCTAAACCTGTCATGTAGTATCTAAACCTGTCATGTAGTATCTAAACCCGTCATGTAGTATCTAAACATGTCATGTAGTATCTAAACATATAATCTAGTATCTAAACCCGTCATCTAGTATCTAAACCCGTCATGTAGTATCTAAACCCGTCATGTAGTATCTAAACCCGTCATGTAGTATCTAAACCTGTCATGTAGTATCTAAACCTGTCATGTAGTATCTAAACCTGTCATGTAGTATCTAAACCTGTCATGAAGTATCTAAACCTGTCATGTAGTATCTAAACCTGTCATGTAGTATCTAAACCCGTCATCTAGTATCTAAACCCGTCATGTAGTATCTAAACCCGTCATGTAGTATCTAAACCCGTCATGTAGTATCTAAACCCGTCATGTAGTATCTAAACATATCATGTAGTATCTAAACATATAATCTAGTATCTAAACCCGTCATCTAGTATCTAAACCCGTCATGTAGTATCTAAACATATCATGTAGTATCTAAACATATAATCTAGTATCTAAACCCGTCATGTAGTATCTAAACCGGTCATGTAGTATCTAAACCTGTCATGTAGTATCTAAACCTGTCATGTAGTATCTAAACCTGTCATGTAGTATCTAAACCTGTCATGTAGTATCTAAACCTGTCATGTAGTATCTAAACCTGTCATGTAGTATCTAAACCTGTCATGTAGTATCCAAACCTGTCATCTAGTATCTAAACCTGTCATCTAGTATCTAAACCTGTCATCTAGTATCTAAACCTGTCATCTAGTATCTAAACCCGTCATCTAGTATCTAAACCCGTCATGTAGTATCTAAACCCGTCATGTAGTATCTAAACCCGTCATGTAGTATCTAAACCCGTCATGTAGTATCTAAACCCGTCATGTAGTATCTAAACCCGTCATGTAGTATCTAAACATATCATGTAGTATCTAAACATATAATCTAGTATCTAAACCCGTCATGTAGTATCTAAACCCGTCATGTAGTATCTAAACCCGTCATGTAGTATCTAAACACGTCATGTAGTATCTAAACCCGTCATGTAGTATCTAAACCCGTCATGTAGTACCTAAACCCGTCATGTAGTATCTAAACATATCATGTAGTATCTAAACATATAATCTAGTATCTAATCTAGTATCTAATCTAGTATCTAGTATCTATCTAAACACGTCATGTAGTATCTAAACCCGTCATGTAGTATCTAAACCCGTCATCTAGTATCTAAACCCGTCATGTAGTATCTAAACCCGTCATCTAGTATCTAAACCCGTCATGTAGTATCTAAACCCGTCATGTAGTATCTAAACCCGTCATCTAGTATCTAAACCCGTCATGTAGTATCTAAACCCGTCATGTAGTATCTAAACCCGTCATCTAGTATCTAAACCCGTCATGTAGTATCTAAACCCGTCATGTAGTATCTAAACCCGTCATGTAGTATCTAAACCCGTCATCTAGTATCTAAACCTGTCATCTAGTATCTAAACCCGTCATCTAGTATCTAAACCTGTCATGTAGTATCTAAACCTGTCATGTAGTATCTAAACCCGTCATCTAGTATCTAAACACGTCATGTAGTATCTAAACCCGTCATGTAGTATCTAAACCCGTCATGTAGTATCTAAACCCGTCATCTAGTATCTAAACCCGTCATGTAGTATCTAAACCCGTCATCTAGTATCTAAACCCGTCATGTAGTATCTAAACCCGTCATGTAGTATCTAAACCCGTCATCTAGTATCTAAACCCGTCATCTAGTATCTAAACCCGTCATGTAGTATCTAAACCCGTCATCTAGTATCTAAACCCGTCATGTAGTATCTAAACCCGTCATGTAGTATCTAAACCCGTCATGTAGTATCTAAACCCGTCATGTAGTATCTAAACCCGTCATGTAGTATCTAAACCCGTCATGTAGTATCTAAACATAGCATGTAGTATCTAAACATATAATCTAGTATCTAATCTAGTATCTAATCTAGTATCTAGTATCTATCTAAACACGTCATGTAGTATCTAAACCCGTCATGTAGTATCTAAACCCGTCATCTAGTATCTAAACCCGTCATGTAGTATCTAAACCCGTCATCTAGTATCTAAACCCGTCATGTAGTATCTAAACCCGTCATGTAGTATCTAAACCCGTCATCTAGTATCTAAACCCGTCATGTAGTATCTAAACCCGTCATGTAGTATCTAAACCCGTCATGTAGTATCTAAACCCGTCATGTAGTATCTAAACCCGTCATGTAGTATCTAAACATATCATGTAGTATCTAAACATATAATCTAGTATCTAAACCCGTCATCTAGTATCTAAACTTGTCATCTAGTATCTAAACCCGTCATCTAGTATCTAAACCCGTCATCTAGTATCTAAACCCGTCATCTAGTATCTAAACCCGTCATGTAGTATCTAAACCCGTCATGTAGTATCTAAACCCATCATCTAGTATCTAAACCCGTCATCTAGTATCTAAACCCGTCATGTAGTATCTAAACCCGTCATCTAGTATCTAAACCTGTCATCTAGTATCTAAACCCGTCATCTAGTATCTAAACCTGTCATGTAGTATCTAAACCTGTCATGTAGTATCTAAACCCGTCATGTAGTATCTAAACATGTCATGTAGTATCTAAACATATAATCTAGTATCTAAACCCGTCATCTAGTATCTAAACCCGTCATCTAGTATCTAAACTCGTCATGTAGTATCTAAACCCGTCATGTAGTATCTAAACCTGTCATGTAGTATCTAAACCTGTCATGTAGTATCTAAACCCGTCATCTAGTATCTAAACCCGTCATGTAGTATCTAAACCTGTCATGTAGTATCTAAACCTGTCATGTAGTATCTAAACCTGTCATGTAGTATCTAAACCTGTCATGTAGTATCTAAACCTGTCATGTAGTATCTAAACCCGTCATCTAGTATCTAAACCCGTCATGTAGTATCTAAACCCGTCATGTAGTATCTAAACCCGTCATGTAGTATCTAAACCCGTCATGTAGTATCTAAACATATCATGTAGTATCTAAACATATAATCTAGTATCTAAACCCGTCATCTAGTATCTAAACCCGTCATGTAGTATCTAAACATATCATGTAGTATCTAAACATATAATCTAGTATCTAAACCCGTCATGTAGTATCTAAACCCGTCATGTAGTATCTAAACCTGTCATGTAGTATCTAAACATATAATCTAGTATCTAAACCCGTCATCTAGTATCTAAACCTGTCATGTAGTATCTAAACCCGTCATGTAGTTTCTAAACCCGTCATGTAGTTTCTAAACCCGTCATGTAGTATCTAAACCCGTCATCTAGTATCTAAACCTGTCATCTAGTATCTAAACCTGTCATCTAGTATCTAAACCCGTCATGTAGTATCTAAACCCGTCATGTAGTATCTAAACCCGTCATGTAGTATCTAAACCCGTCATGTAGTATCTAAACCCGTCATGTAGTATCTAAACCCGTCATCTAGTATCTAAACCTGTCATGTAGTATCTAAACCCGTCATGTAGTTTCTAAACCCGTCATGTAGTTTCTAAACCCGTCATCTAGTATCTAAACCTGTCATCTAGTATCTAAACCCGTCATGTAGTATCTAAACACGTCATGTAGTATCTAAACCTGTCATGTAGTATCTAAACCTGTCATGTAGTATCTAAACCTGTCATGTAGTATCTAAACCTGTCATCTAGTATCTAAACCTGTCATGTAGTATCTAAACCTGTCATGTAGTATCTAAACCCGTCATCTAGTTTCTAAACCCGTCATGTAGTATCTAAACCCGTCATGTAGTATCTAAACCCGTCATGTAGTATCTAAACCCGTCATGTAGTATCTAAACCCGTCATGTAGTATCTAAACATATCATGTAGTATCTAAACATATAATCTAGTATCTAAACCCGTCATCTAGTATCTAAACCCGTCATGTAGTATCTAAACATATCATGTAGTATCTAAACATATAATCTAGTATCTAAACCCGTCATGTAGTATCTAAACCGGTCATGTAGTATCTAAACCTGTCATGTAGTATCTAAACCTGTCATGTAGTATCTAAACCTGTCATGTAGTATCTAAACCTGTCATGTAGTATCTAAACCTGTCATGTAGTATCTAAACCTGTCATGTAGTATCTAAACCTCTCATGTAGTATCTAAACCTGTCATGTAGTATCTAAACCTGTCATGTAGTATCCAAACCTGTCATCTAGTATCTAAACCTTCCATCTTGTATCTAAACCTGTCATCTAGTATCTAGACCTGTCATCTAGTATCTAAACCCGTCATCTAGTATCTAAACCCGTCATGTAGTATCTAAACCCGTCATGTAGTATCTAAACCCGTCATGTATTATCTAAACCCGTCATGTAGTATCTAAACCCGTCATGTAGTATCTAAACCCGTCATGTAGTATCTAAACATATCATGTAGTATCTAAACATATAATCTAGTACCTAAACCCGTCATGTAGTTTCTAAACCCGTCAAGTAGTATCTAAACCCGTCATGTAGTATCTAAACCCGTCATCTAGTATCTAAACCCGTCATGTAGTATCTAAACATATCATGTAGTATCTAAACATATAATCTAGTATCTAAACCCGTCATCTAGTATCTAAACCCGTCATCTAGTATCTAAACCCGTCATCTAGTATCTAAACCCGTCATGTAGTATCTAAACCCGTCATGTAGTATCTAAACCTGTCATGTAGTATCTAAACCTGTCATCTAGTATCTAAACCTGTCATGTAGTATCTAAACCTGTCATGTAGTATCTAAACCTGTCATGTAGTATCTAAACCTGTCATCTAGTATCTAAACCCGTCATGTAGTATCTAAACCCGTCATGTAGTATCTAAACCCGTCATGTAGTATCTAAACCCGTCATGTAGTATCTAAACCCGTCATGTAGTATCTAAACATATCATGTAGTATCTAAACATATAATCTAGTATCTAAACCCGTCATCTAGTATCTAAACCCGTCATGTAGTATCTAAACATATCATGTAGTATCTAAACCTGTCATCTAGTATCTAAACCCGTCATGTAGTATCTAAACCGGTCATGTAGTATCTAAACCTGTCATGTAGTATCTAAACCTGTCATGTAGTATCTAAACCTGTCATGTAGTATCTAAACCTGTCATGTAGTATCTAAACCTGTCATGTAGTATCTAAACCCGTCATGTAGTATCTAAACCCGTCATGTAGTATCTAAACCCGTCATGTAGTATCTAAACCCGTCATGTAGTATCTAAACCCGTCATGTAGTATCTAAACCCGTCATGTAGTATCTAAACATATCATGTAGTATCTAAACCCGTCATGTAGTATCTAAACCCGTCATGTAGTATCTAAACCCGTCATGTAGTATCTAAACCCGTCATGTAGTTTCTAAACCCGTCATGTAGTATCTAAACCCGTCATGTAGTATCTAAACCCGTCATCTAGTATCTAAACACATCATCTAGTATCTAAACACGTCATGTAGTATCTAAACCCGTCATGTAGTATCTAAACCCCTCATGTAGTATCTAAACCCGTCATGTAGTATCTAAACCTGTCATGCAGTATCTAAACCCGTCATGTAGTATCTAAACCCGTCATGTAGTATCTAAACCCGTCATGTAGTATCTAAACATATCATGTAGTATCTAAACCCGTCATGTAGTATCTAAACATATCATGTAGTATCTAAACATATAATCTAGTATCTAAACCCGTCATGTAGTATCTAAACCCGTCATGTAGTATCTAAACCCGTCATGTAGTATCTAAACCCGTCATGTAGTATCTAAACCCGTCATGTAGTATCTAAACCCGTCATCTAGTATCTAAACACGTCATGTAGTATCTAAACCCGTCATGTAGTATCTAAACCCGTCATGTAGTATCTAAACCCGTCATCTAGTATCTAAACCCGTCATGTAGTATCTAAACCCGTCATCTAGTATCTAAACCCGTCATGTAGTATCTAAACCCGTCATGTAGTATCTAAACCCGTCATCTAGTATCTAAACCAGTCATGTAGTATCTAAACCCGTCATGTAGTATCTAAACCCGTCATCTAGTATCTAAACCCGTCATGTAGTATCTAAACCCGTCATGTAGTATCTAAACCCGTCATGTAGTATCTAAACCCGTCATGTAGTATCTAAACCCGTCATGTAGTATCTAAACCCGTCATGTAGTATCTAAACATATCATGTAGTATCTAAACATATAATCTAGTATCTAATCTAGTATCTAATCTAGTATCTAGTATCTATCTAAACACGTCATGTAGTATCTAAACCCGTCATGTAGTATCTAAACCCGTCATCTAGTATCTAAACCAATCATGTAGTATCTAAACCCGTCATCTAGTATCTAAACCCGTCATGTAGTATCTAAACCCGTCATGTAGTATCTAAACCCGTCATCTAGTATCTAAACCCGTCATGTAGTATCTAAACCCGTCATGTAGTATCTAAACCCGTCATCTAGTATCTAAACCCGTCATGTAGTATCTAAACCCGTCATGTAGTATCTAAACCCGTCATGTAGTATCTAAACCCGTCATGTAGTATCTAAACCCGTCATGTAGTATCTAAACATATCATGTAGTATCTAAACATATAATCTAGTATCTAAACCCGTCATCTAGTATCTAAACTTGTCATCTAGTATCTAAACCCGTCATCTAGTATCTAAACCCGTCATCTAGTATCTAAACCCGTCATCTAGTATCTAAACCCGTCATGTAGTATCTAAACCCGTCATGTAGTATCTAAACCCATCATCTAGTATCTAAACCCGTCATCTAGTATCTAAACCCGTCATGTAGTATCTAAACCCGTCATCTAGTATCTAAACCTGTCATCTAGTATCTAAACCCGTCATCTAGTATCTAAACCTGTCATGTAGTATCTAAACCTGTCATGTAGTATCTAAACCCGTCATGTAGTATCTAAACATGTCATGTAGTATCTAAACATATAATCTAGTATCTAAACCCGTCATCTAGTATCTAAACTCGTCATGTAGTATCTAAACCCGTCATGTAGTATCTAAACCTGTCATGTAGTATCTAAACCTGTCATGTAGTATCTAAACCCGTCATCTAGTATCTAAACCCGTCATGTAGTATCTAAACCTGTCATGTAGTATCTAAACCTGTCATGTAGTATCTAAACCTGTCATGTAGTATCTAAACCTGTCATGTAGTATCTAAACATATCATGTAGTATCTAAACATATAATCTAGTATCTAAACCCGTCATCTAGTATCTAAACCCGTCATGTAGTATCTAAACATATCATGTAGTATCTAAACATATAATCTAGTATCTAAACCCGTCATGTAGTATCTAAACCCGTCATGTAGTATCTAAACCTGTCATGTAGTATCTAAACATATAATCTAGTATCTAAACCCGTCATGTAGTATCTAAACCCGTCATGTAGTATCTAAACCTGTCATGTAGTATCTAAACCTGTCATGTAGTATCTAAACCTGTCATGTAGTATCTAAACCTGTCATGTAGTATCTAAACCTGTCATCTAGTATCTAAACCTGTCATCTAGTATCTAAACCTGTCATCTAGTATCTAAACCCGTCATCTAGTATCTAAACCCGTCATGTAGTATCTAAACCCGTCATGTAGTATCTAAACCCGTCATGTAGTATCTAAACCCGTCATGTAGTATCTAAACCCGTCATGTAGTATCTAAACATATCATGTAGTATCTAAACATATAATCTAGTATCTAAACCCGTCATGTAGTATCTAAACCCGTCATGTAGTATCTAAACCCGTCATGTAGTATCTAAACCCGTCATGTAGTATCTAAACCCGTCATGTAGTATCTAAACCCGTCATCTAGTATCTAAACACGTCATGTAGTATCTAAACCCGTCATGTAGTATCTAAACCCGTCATGTAGTATCTAAACCCGTCATCTAGTATCTAAACCCGTCATGTAGTATCTAAACCCGTCATCTAGTATCTAAACCCGTCATGTAGTATCTAAACCCGTCATGTAGTATCTAAACCCGTCATCTAGTATCTAAACCCGTCATGTAGTATCTAAACCCGTCATGTAGTATCTAAACCCGTCATCTAGTATCTAAACCCGTCATATAGTATCTAAACCCGTCATGTAGTTTCTAAACCCGTCATGTAGTATCTAAACCCGTAATGTAGTATCTAAACCCGTCATGTAGTATCTAAACCCGTCATGTAGTATCTAAACATATCATGTAGTATCTAAACATATAATCTAGTATCTAATCTAGTATCTAATCTAGTATCTAGTATCTATCTAAACACGTCATGTAGTATCTAAACCCGTCATGTAGTATCTAAACCCGTCATCTAGTATCTAAACCAATCATGTAGTATCTAAACCCGTCATGTAGTATCTAAACCCGTCATCTAGTATCTAAACCCGTCATGTAGTATCTAAACCCGTCATGTAGTATCTAAACCCGTCATGTAGTATCTAAACCCGTCATGTAGTATCTAAACCCGTCATGTAGTATCTAAACATATCATGTAGTATCTAAACATATAATCTAGTATCTAAACCCGTCATCTAGTATCTAAACTTGTCATCTAGTATCTAAACCCGTCATCTAGTATCTAAACCCGTCATCTAGTATCTAAACCCGTCATCTAGTATCTAAACCCGTCATGTAGTATCTAAACCCGTCATGTAGTATCTAAACCCATCATCTAGTATCTAAACCCGTCATCTAGTATCTAAACCCGTCATGTAGTATCTAAACCCGTCATCTAGTATCTAAACCTGTCATCTAGTATCTAAACCCGTCATCTAGTATCTAAACCTGTCATGTAGTATCTAAACCTGTCATGTAGTATCTAAACCCGTCATGTAGTATCTAAACCTGTCATGTAGTATCTAAACATATAATCTAGTATCTAAACCCGTCATCTAGTATCTAAACTCGTCATGTAGTATCTAAACCCGTCATGTAGTATCTAAACCTGTCATGTAGTATCTAAACCTGTCATGTAGTATCTAAACCCGTCATCTAGTATCTAAACCCGTCATGTAGTATCTAAACCTGTCATGTAGTATCTAAACCTGTCATGTAGTATCTAAACCTGTCATGTAGTATCTAAACCTGTCATGTAGTATCTAAACATATCATGTAGTATCTAAACATATAATCTAGTATCTAAACCCGTCATCTAGTATCTAAACCCGTCATGTAGTATCTAAACATATCATGTAGTATCTAAACATATAATCTAGTATCTAAACCCGTCATGTAGTATCTAAACCCGTCATGTAGTATCTAAACCTGTCATGTAGTATCTAAACATATAATCTAGTATCTAAACCCGTCATGTAGTATCTAAACCCGTCATGTAGTATCTAAACCTGTCATGTAGTATCTAAACCTGTCATGTAGTATCTAAACCTGTCATGTAGTATCTAAACCTGTCATGTAGTATCTAAACCTGTCATCTAGTATCTAAACCTGTCATCTAGTATCTAAACCTGTCATCTAGTATCTAAACCCGTCATCTAGTATCTAAACCCGTCATGTAGTATCTAAACCCGTCATGTAGTATCTAAACCCGTCATGTAGTATCTAAACCCGTCATGTAGTATCTAAACCCGTCATGTAGTATCTAAACATATCATGTAGTATCTAAACATATAATCTAGTATCTAAACCCGTCATGTAGTATCTAAACCCGTCATGTAGTATCTAAACCCGTCATGTAGTATCTAAACACGTCATGTAGTATCTAAACCTGTCATGTAGTATCTAAACCCGTCATCTAGTATCTAAACCCGTCATGTAGTATCTAAACATATCATGTAGTATCTAAACATATAATCTAGTATCTAAACCCGTCATCTAGTATCTAAACCCGTCATCTAGTATCTAAACCCGTCATCTAGTATCTAAACCCGTCATGTAGTATCTAAACCCGTCATGTAGTATCTAAACCCGTCATGTAGTATCTAAACCCGTCATGTAGTATCTAAACCCGTCATGTAGTATCTAAACCCGTCATGTAGTATCTAAACCCGTCATGTAGTATCTAAACCCGTCATGTAGTATCTAAACCCGTCATGTAGTATCTAAACCTGTCATGTAGTATCTAAACCCGTCATGTAGTATCTAAACCCGTCATGTAGTATCTAAACATATCATGTAGTATCTAAACATATAATCTAGTATCTAAACCCGTCATGTAGTATCTAAACCCGTCATGTAGTATCTAAACCCGTCATGTAGTATCTAAACCCGTCATCTAGTATCTAAACACGTCATGTAGTATCTAAACCCGTCATCTAGTATCTAAACCCGTCATGTAGTATCTAAACCCGTCATGTAGTATCTAAACCTGTCATCTAGTATCTAAACCCGTCATGTAGTATCTAAACCCGTCATCTAGTATCTAAACATATCATGTAGTATCTAAACATATAATCTAGTATCTAAACCCGTCATCTAGTATCTAAACCTGTCATCTAGTATCTAAACCCGTCATCTAGTATCTAAACCCGTCATCTAGTATCTAAACCCGTCATGTAGTATCTAAACCCGTCATGTAGTATCTAAACCCGTCATGTAGTATCTAAACCCGTCATGTAGTATCTAAACCCGTCATCTAGTATCTAAACCCGTCATCTAGTATCTAAACCCGTCATGTAGTATCTAAACCCGTCATCTAGTATCTAAACCCGTCATCTAGTATCTAAACCCGTCATCTAGTATCTAAACCTGTCATGTAGTATCTAAACCTGTCATGTAGTATCTAAACCCGTCATGTAGTATCTAAACATGTCATGTAGTATCTAAACATATAATCTAGTATCTAAACCCGTCATCTAGTATCTAAACCCGTCATGTAGTATCTAAACCCGTCATGTAGTATCTAAACCCGTCATGTAGTATCTAAACCTGTCATGTAGTATCTAAACCTGTCATGTAGTATCTAAACCTGTCATGTAGTATCTAAACCTGTCATGTAGTATCTAAACCTGTCATGTAGTATCTAAACCTGTCATGTAGTATCTAAACCCGTCATCTAGTATCTAAACCCGTCATGTAGTATCTAAACCCGTCATGTAGTATCTAAACCCGTCATGTAGTATCTAAACATATCATGTAATATCTAAACCCGTCATGTAGTATCTAAACCCGTCATGTAGTATCTAAACCAATCATGTAGTATCTAAACCCGTCATGTAGTATCTAAACCCGTCATGTAGTATCTAAACCCGTCATGTAGTATCTAAACCCGTCATCTAGTATCTAAACACATCATCTAGTATCTAAACACGTCATGTAGTATCTAAACCCCTCATGTAGTATCTAAACCCCTCATGTAGTATCTAAACCCGTCATGTAGTATCTAAACCCGTCATGTAGTATCTAAACCCGTCATGTAGTATCTAAACATATCATGTAGTATCTAAACATATAATCTAGTATCTAAACCCGTCATGTAGTATCTAAACCCGTCATGTAGTATCTAAACCCGTCATGTAGTATCTAAACCCGTCATGTAGTATCTAAACCCGTCATGTAGTATCTAAACCCGTCATCTAGTATCTAAACACGTCATGTAGTATCTAAACCCGTCATGTAGTATCTAAACCCGTCATGTAGTATCTAAACCCGTCATCTAGTATCTAAACCCGTCATGTAGTATCTAAACCCGTCATCTAGTATCTAAACCCGTCATGTAGTATCTAAACCCGTCATGTAGTATCTAAACCCGTCATCTAGTATCTAAACCCGTCATGTGGTATCTAAACCCGTCATGTAGTATCTAAACCCGTCATCTAGTATCTAAACCCGTCATGTAGTATCTAAACCCGTCATGTAGTATCTAAACCCGTCATGTAGTATCTAAACCCGTCATGTAGTATCTAAACCCGTCATGTAGTATCTAAACCCGTCATGTAGTATCTAAACATATCATGTAGTATCTAAACATATAATCTAGTATCTAATCTAGTATCTAATCTAGTATCTAGTATCTATCTAAACACGTCATGTAGTATCTAAACCCGTCATGTAGTATCTAAACCCGTCATCTAGTATCTAAACCAATCATGTAGTATCTAAACCCGTCATCTAGTATCTAAACCCGTCATGTAGTATCTAAACCCGTCATGTAGTATCTAAACCCGTCATCTAGTATCTAAACCCGTCATGTAGTATCTAAACCCGTCATGTAGTATCTAAACCCGTCATCTAGTATCTAAACCCGTCATGTAGTATCTAAACCCGTCATGTAGTATCTAAACCCGTCATGTAGTATCTAAACCCGTCATGTAGTATCTAAACCCGTCATGTAGTATCTAAACATATCATGTAGTATCTAAACATATAATCTAGTATCTAAACCCGTCATCTAGTATCTAAATTTGTCATCTAGTATCTAAACCCGTCATCTAGTATCTAAACCCGTCATCTAGTATCTAAACCCGTCATCTAGTATCTAAACCCGTCATGTAGTATCTAAACCCGTCATGTAGTATCTAAACCCATCATCTAGTATCTAAACCTGTCATCTAGTATCTAAACCCGTCATGTAGTATCTAAAC